>NW_003314353.1:123482-200918 GCF_000143415.4 Selaginella moellendorffii
GATAATCTCCGATTAGCCGATGATTATTTTGTAAGTCACATATATGTGTATATGATTTAAATTGATTTCTTTTTATTTTTTACCACCCAAAATCTATATTTCTTACCTAACTCTATGAGTGCATAGAATATAGAAATATACATATCCATTATCTGGATTGAAACTAATGTAATAGCTGTCAAAATTCCTTTACACTAATCTTAGTGTATGGTTGTTAATATTAGTATCATAACCATACACTTGAACCTCACATCATCCTCTCATCTTGAAAGAATGGAAGGCAATCAAGGTTCTTTGATTGACAGGCTAGGATTTGAAGGAACATCAAGAGGAAGCATCGGTGGATTTATAGGTGGTATCAATTGTTCTTGATCCCTTTGTACAAAACATTTTAGCCATTGCATATACACAATGTTTGGAGGATCAATTTGTTGAACGTCATACCAAACTTTATAAATTTATGGTTCAACTTGCCACAACACGTAATATAGTCCCTTTTATTGAATAAGGAGCCCTTTAAACAAACCATGTACCATAAAATTGAGAAAATAGATTAATACCAACTCATTGTACTCCATATGTGAACAATGATGAGAATTGTAATGCCATTATTGTCCCACTTATATGTGGCCTAAGTGTTTAGCAAAATTTGCTCGGACAAGTGGAATAATGCTTGTCAAATACTAATCCCAAAACCTTGCATCAATAGCTTATGGCAATTATAAAGGTAAACACAACTCTATTGGCAATATTGAATCATGACCATATAAAAATTTATATGGTGAAGCACTAATGAAACTTTGTACCTCTGTGACATATACATACTAAAGAAACGGCAAATAACCATCTCAATCTAAATCTTGAAAGTTTGCATACTTCGCAATCATCTTTTTGAAGGTTTGAATAAGCTATTCACCAAACCATCTTCTCATGACACTTGAAAAAAAATGTAAGAAAAAATCACCACTTTTTCATTGTTGATGTTACAAGAGTCACACCACTTCCAGATTCTAAGCCCGAACACTAATACATATTGTGGGGTGAAAGCCCAAAGTGTGTGTCTCCCAGGGGGGTGGGGGCTGTGGGGGGTTCCAAAAGATTTGTGAATGATAAGCACTGGTGAAACTATAGTTTATCCCTAGCCAAGATGTTAAAATGTAAAATGCTTTAGCCATAAATGTTCTAGACAAGAATGTTGAAATACCACTCAATTAAGAAAGATGTGAGACACAAATCCCTAAGCCCCAAAGTGGAGCCGAAAGGGTGTCACGTAGTAGTGGCTTAAGCGAAAACCAAATGAGCGTAAGATTTAGACTAAAAGCTCCGACTTAAAAAGTTGAGAGTGGGAGTCAACAAAGGGCTCGAGGAATGAGCTCGAAGTGAGCAATAAGTGAGTCTCTAGAAAAGAGACACAAAAAGACCAATACATAACATGTGGAAGTGTCGAGATGGACCCGAGATGGAATCCGAGATGGACCCGAGATAGAGTCTGAGATGGAGTCCAAGATGGAATTTAACATGGACCCGACATGGAGTCTGAGATGGAGTCTAAGATGGACTTCGAGATGGACCCGATTGATTGATACCAAGACCAAGACTAAGACCAAGAACGAAAACGAGTCCGAGTTTAAGTTCGGGTTTGAGTTTGAGTTTGAGTCTAAATCCGAGTCCGAATACTAATATAGGCTATTGGGTGAAAGCCCAAAGCGATCATCCCCCAATGGGGGGGGGGGGGGGTGGCTTCCAAGGGTTCCCAAAATATAATAAGGAGAGTGTGGGGGTTGGACCCCAGTGGAGCTAATTTGGCCAAGAAGGCTATACCCACGTGTTAAGTGATGATATATTTATTAAGGAGTCCAAAGCTAGAGTGAATATAGATAAATAAGTGGGTAGCTTGGTGAAGTGTTCAAAAGTCGGCTCTAGCTTCCTTGAGAAATCGAATGGTTAATGCTCCTAGTCCAATTATAAGTGGCACTACCTACTTTGATACCTAGCATGGCTTAATAGAACCTCTCTCTAGCCTTATGGCTAGAGTACCCAAAGGTGGAAGGTGGGGAGAGTACTTATGAGGCTTGTGTAGAGCCATGGTGTTTTGAAATGTTGTCCCAAAGTCCTGAACTGTGGAAAGGAAAAGGACAATGGGACTTAGGGGTTGGGCCTGTGGGCTTTGATCCAGTGGCAATGGTGGCAAACATGGCCATGAACAAAAAGGGACTCAATAAGGACTGAAAAAGAGGTATTAGGGAAGGCTGTCCCCTATGTTTGCAGGCACCTTAAGGATGCTAAGAAGTGGATCTGGGATGATAACTCATAGACAGATGGCTCAATCTTTGAGAAACAGGACTGTGATATAGATGATGTTGGATCACTGGTGTGACAAAGGTGAATGGGCATAGCCTTAGCGTAACAGGCTAATATGTTGGTGATACCTTTGGGTGTCAGTCATGAGATCGAACATGTGGAGCATTTAGACCAAGTGCAAAGGTTGAGTGGCATGGATGCCATTCTTGGGGCTAACAAGCCCCAAGTCTAGAATATAACTTATATAGGTTGTGAATGAGATTATTTCAAGTGGTTGAATGTGTGATTAAGTGACTAAAGTAGAATGGAAAATTTAGTCGGTTAAAATTTGGTATCAGAGCTGTTCCTTTTATTGGTGTAGTGCACCCTATCTCTTTCCCCTTAAGCCTAGGCAATTGCTTGATGAAAGAGCCATTAGTGGCTATTTTATCCCCATTTATCTCCCAAGGTTCCAAGGATCCACAGTGACAGTATATTTAAATCTCATCCTATGATCACATATGCTACACTCAACCCCCTTTAGAGATCTCAATATCTTTATTGACTATTGACTAACAACCCCTACTAAGCAAAGGGAAACTAACACCTTCATTTCTGCACTAAATTTACCAATCCTTCCATTATATAGACAAGTTATTCCATGTGAGACAACTAGTTATCCACCTATACCGTAGTCCTACGGTGGATACCTTCGTTCATAAATGCTCCATTAAGAGGAAGGACATACACATGGATGCCCAATACATACAATTTTAAATTTAGGGATAAGAATATACCTTACTCAAGGGTATATTATATTTTTAAGTAGTCACTAATCAATAGGAATCGAACCCGTGCTATTTGTTCTGATACCACATGTAACACACCCTATCTTTCTCCCCTTAAGCCAATTGAAAAACGGGCAATTGCTTGATAAAAGAGCCCTTAGTGGCTATTTCATCCCCTTTTATCCCTCAAGGTTCCAAGGATCCATGATGATAGTATATTCAAATTTCATCCCATGATCACATACGCTACAAATGGTGCTTAAGTATATCACCACTTAGATTGGTATCAGAAGGTCTTAAGAGTGGGCCTATCCTTGAGGAGTAGCAGGTTGGGAGGACATGGCTCTCCACTACAGTTCATGTGTACACTTGTAGGTAAGGTGGTGAATAGAAAAGGGCCAATAAAGGAATGACTTTAGGATCTTAGAAACAATATAAGGTTTTCCTTAGAAAGTTGAGGATGTGATCCAGATGAGCATTTGACTTAACAAATTGGTTAATGTAGTTGTAGTAAACAACTATAATTAGGATCACATGAAAGATAAAGATTCCAAAACAATAAAGAAGTCACAAGATTATCCTCATATAGTTGAGGCTGGTGCTCATGAATTTGAGGCCAAAATGAATGACTGTGGGAGGTTAAATACATATAAGGACATAAGTCCTTAAAATCATAGCCAAGGCTACCTTTTATAAATGATGGAATAACCCAAGGAGTTAGGGGTGTATTTAGAAAATGAGTTGGTATTCTCATCATATGGACAAATAGTCCTAAAGGGCAAAAGTAACCTATATAGACCAAAGAATAATCAAGTGTCAGAGTAACACTTGCCAAGATGGTTCTTATGAGTAGGACATGAAGTTGTATTTCAGTGAGCTAGCACACAAAAAAGTAAAACCTCACGGATCGTCGAATTAGCAAAGTCTAAAAAATTGGATAACTCAAGTGGAGTTAAGGAATGGTCCTAAAGAATTGGTATAAACATTTGGATTGAGGTGTGTTGTGCCCCACAAAGGATGGGGAGGATCATAAGATCCTAGTATAAGAACAGTGGGTATCTCATTGATGGTAAAATATGCCATACTAAAATTGTAGGAAAAGTGTTCTCGAAAGAAAAGAAAACAACTTTGGCACAAAGTTGTGTGTGAACACTATGGTGCAATGTTAACTAATAGTTGGCATGAGAAACAGCTGCTTTGGTCTTCACAAAGATCTAAACATAAGTGAAAAGTGTTGTAAGAGTAAACTTGTAAAGTCGATGGTGTGGAGACACCAAATGTAATAAGGTGTGATGCCTTGAGGTTAAGTTAGTGGGTTTATGAGAACCCCTTGCTAAAGGAATCTTAATGGAAATGGGAATGATATAGCCTAAGCTAGAAAGCATGCGATTAAAGTGTAGTGACCCAAATAATGATGGAAGTGTGAAAGCACCACCAATGAGTTATAGAACTTGACAACTATGAGGAAACTAAGCAAAAGGTGCAAAATAATTGATTGGTTGATAAAAGTTAACTACCCAAGACTTCTTATTGGGACAAAGAGGTTAAATATACCCCTCTGAGGGATAAATTATTTAGGTTGAGATATAGTAAATTAATGTTGTAAAAAGAAATACTCATTGTCAAAGAAGGTTATCATTGGGACACCAAAATACTCTAAAACATCAGGGAGTGATATTTAGTATCATGAGGGTATTAAATAAGGCCCAAGGGACTAAATCCCTAAAAAATAATGGATAGGAGGTGTTATCTAACATCCAAGGTTGTGGAGACGAGAGAAGTCCATCTATCCGAATTGGATAAAGCTAAAAAAGGACCAAATTGAAAAACCACTCCCTAAGTTATTGAGTAGGCTCATCCCTAAGAAAACTTGCTAAGGCATGGTAGAAAGTGCAAAACTACCCTCCTAGACAAGATAAGAATACTTAAAAAGCAAGTAGTAAAGGGATAGAACTGAACTATAAGAACTGAAGGGCATAACCAAAAGTGGTTATGCAAATTGGGAGTGAAAAATCAAGTGGGTGCTCGAACATGTTGTTATTAGCAACTATGATGCAATAGAGAGTCTAAAGTATAAAATTGTCCATATTAGATCATATAGCAAGTAAAAAACTTGTAAAAGGAGATGCTTTAGCAAGTTAAGGGATAAAATCCCTTCAAGGTTCTCAAAAACAATTCTAGGTAGATTAATATTTAGAAAGCCAAGTGTAAATGGTTCATAAGATGTGTGAAATTAGAGTGGCACTGCAGAAGTGTGGTTTTGAAGCTTGCCATGAGGTGAGGCTATCAAGGTTGAAGAAGTAGTTTCTGAGTGTTCAAAGAGATGGCTTTGAATGAAAGTCAATGGTGAAGGATTTTCACGTTTATGCATGAAACCAAGATACACTAATCGAGTGACTTGCTAAGTGAGATTGGCAAGTCAAGGGGGATAAATACCCTAGTTGAAAGTGGTGACTTAAAAAAAGGGTGGCTCATAAAGCCAAGTATGAAGGAATTTATGCATGATCACAGACTTGTGAAGTGAGGGGATTGGGTAATTCGGAGGAACTAAGTTCCTAAATTGTGATTTGTAGTGTGTTTTAAGTATAAATTTGTGCACCAGCATGATGAGTCATGCTAGGGATCCTAGGTGATGCCACCTATAGATGCAATCATGGACTCTTAGTAAGGAAACTGGCTTGGGTACATCGCTAAGCAAGGGATGCCCTAGAGTTGTGATGCATAATTAGATTGCTTAGTGTGAAAGTTTGGCATATCTAACTTAAACACTTTGGTGCAAGTGGCACCAAAGACATGGTGAATGAGATAGGGACACTCAATCTTAGTTGCTATAAACCCTTGGCCGGAAAGGTTTGCTTGGGCACACTGCCAAGTGTGGGGGATACCCTGAGGGTCATGATCAACAACTTAAAGGTCTAAAAGACCTAATACCTATTAGCAAACCTATTAAAGTTTAAAGATTAGATCACTAGGTGATTTTACAGCTAGGTCCTTGTGACGTTAAAGAATAAGATTTTTAATTCAAACTATTGATTTAAACTATTAATAATTGTGTGGCTTGGTCAAGGTGACCAAGTGGGAAGGACAACTAAGGGAAATGAATTACAACAATACAATAGTATTGTGAATTCAAGAAAATAGTCTCCAAGGAAGGACTCATGAATGGGTCATAAAGCTAGGCTATGAATAGAGCCCAAAATAGAAAATATTTGGGAGACTTATTAGGGGTGAACACCCCCTAGACTTGGCAAAGTAGAGATTTTGTTATGAAACCAAAAAAATACTTCAAAGATGGAGGTAGTGATTCTATGTTGCTTAGTGCAATAATCAAAGGATAGGAGCAGAAGACTAGTGGCCAAGTTTGGGCTATGGAAATCATTGGAAGAAATCCAAACAACAAAGTTGAGTAAAAAACACTTGTGTTGGATGTTAATGGATCATGGGAAAGAAAATATATTTTCAAGGATGGATTCCTAAATGCTCCAATTTGGCAAAGGTGAAAGCTTTAAGGGAGGGAGCTGCAAAGTAGCCAAATGATAAGGCCTTGAATAGCCCTAGCAAAAATTATGGAAAAATGGAATTTAGTGCCTAGAGTGACATGAAATAGAAAAGAGGATGATGGTGCCTTCAAATAAAGAACTTTTTAGGATGGGGAAGTGGAGTTTGCATAATACATATGATGTAAGGTGTTAAAAACACCTAGAAAATTGACTTTTAGAATTCAAAATTAAAAGTCCAAAGTGCAATAGTTATGCTGGTAAAGGCCGAGGCTACTCCTAAATGGGTAGTCAAATTGAAATAGAAAAAGCGTCTCTAACGAGTTTAGTATGAACTAAATGAACAAAAGGGGAAGGACCACCATAAGTGGTCTAATGAGTCTCTAAGTTGGAGAGACTATATTCCTTAGAGGATGGATAAGGCATGGTGAGCCTTTAATGTCAAACTAATGACAAGTATTGACTGGGTGCCAAGGATAAAAAATGGTAATCCATAATGGAATTACTTTATAAAATGGTTTATCGTTCGATAAGGATATCGAACTTCATCTATGGGTGGTGGAGTTATGAGACACAAATCCCTAAGCCCCAAAGTGGAGCCGAAAGGGTGTTACATAGTAGTGGCCGAAGCGAAAGCTAAATGAGTGTAACACATTTTGACTAAAAGCTCGGATTTGAAAAGTTAAGGGCGGGAGTGGAACTCCCAACAAAGGGCTCAAGGAATGAGCTCGAAGTGAGGAATAAGTGAGTTTCTAGAAAAGGGATACAAGAAGACCAACACATAACATGTGGAACTGTCAAGATGGACCTGAGATGGAATCCGAGATGGACCCAAGATGGAGTTTGAGATGAAGTCCAAGATGGACCCGAGATAGAGTTTGAGATGGACCTAAGATGGACTTAAAATGGAGTCCGAGATAGAGTCTGAGATGGACTTGAAATGGAATCTAAGATGGACCCGAGATGGAGTCCAAGATGGAGTTGAGATGGACCCGAGATGGAGTCCAAAATGGAGTCCGAGATAGACCTGAGATAGAGTCTGAGATGGATCTGAGATGGAATTGAGACCGAGACTGAGACTGAGTTTGAGTTTGAGTCCAAGTCCGAGTTCGAGTCTGAATACTAATACAAGCTATTGGGTAAAAGCCCAAAGCGATCATCTCCCAGGGGGGGTTATAGGGGGTTCTAAAAGTATAGTAAGGAGAGTGTGGGGGTTAGACCTTAGTGGAGCTAGTTTAACCAAGAAAGGCTAATGTAACCCAAGAAGGCTATGCCCACGTGTTGGGTGATGATATATCCACTGAGGAATCCAAAGCTAAAGTGAATACAGATAAACGAGTAAGATAGATTGGTGAAGTGTTCAAGAGCTGGCTCTAGCTCCCTCGGGAGATCAAATAATCGATGCTCTTAGTCCAAGTATGGGTGGCATTACTTACTTAAATACCTAGCATGGCTTAACAGAACTTTGCTTTAGCCCTATAGATAGAGCACCCGAAGTTGGAAGGTGGGGAGATGTAGCGCTACACTCACCCCCCCTTCAGAGATGTCAATGTCATCATTGACTATTGACTATCAACCCCTACTGAGCCAAAGAGAACCAGCACCTCTATTTCCGCACTGAATATACTAATCCTTCCATTGTATAGACTAGCTATTCCATGTGAGGCAACTAGTCATCCACCCGTATTACAGTCCCACAGTGGATACCTTCGTCCATGGATACTCCACACAAGAGGAAGGACATACGCATGGATGCCCAATACGTACGATTTCAAATTTTAGGGGTAGGAATATACCTTGCTCAAGGGTATATTATATTTTTAAGTAGCCACTAATCAATGGGAATCGAACCCGTGCCATTTGCTCCGATACCAATTGTGTTAACGTTCAACGAACTAAGTGACAAGTTTGAGTTAGTTGTGTTTTAAACAAGATTATTTAGTAGAGGTTGAGCTTTAGCTTTTCTTGAAAGGTGATTTAGTTGTGGATTATGTTAGCTTTACAAGACAAAGAGTTAGTGATCGATATTAGAATATTTAAGTCTTTGCTAGATTTGAGTTGGGATATATCGATCATTGATGATTCTTCTTATGCTTGTTATGAAGTGAGTTATGTCTTCTATAGATGGATTCATGGAGGATCGTTTGATGATCACTTGTTAAGCATAACTTCGTTATGTTTAGCTTTTGGATTGATGCAAATATGTTATTCATTAGCTTTGCATTATGAAGTTTAATTTATGGATGTGTTGAGGAGGATGTTATGGGTTATACCATGATTTTCTTCTTTAGCATTGAAGTTAGTTCATGCGAGACTCGTGATAATTGCTAAGCACGACTTGGCTATAGGCTTCTTCGAACTTTTGATTCCTTGAGCTTTTATGCTTGTGGTCCATTTGTTAAAAGTTGTTGGGGAAGGCATTTTGGCTCATAGTTTCAATGTTGAATTTAGTATTTGCATCTAGCAATCATTGGTGATGATTAACTATCATCTAAGATAATTGATTATCCGTTTTGCTTGATTGTTGTTGATATCGAATGATTTGCCATTATTTGGGATGGTAGATTCTTTCTTCAACGATGATTATGCATCTTGTTATTGATGGGATGATTGATGATCTTTCATGATAGTTAGTTGTTTTCTTTGATGGCTTTTGGCTTTCCGCAATACCACATGTTCTTTGTGGTTTTCTTTGGATTGTCTCTTGGGTTTGAGACATCAATAGGATGTTGTCGATGCTTGCTTGAGAAACTTTGGTTCCTTAGTATTATTGACCAAAATCTATTCAGATTGGCTTTTGTGATAGTTGGCATGAATGAATATTTGTTGGTCTTACTGCATTCATTCTATTCTGTTGATTATTGCTCGAGCTAGTTCTGATAGATTAGGATATTATTTCCTTCAAGTGATATATTCGTGAGTATTTTGCTTGCCAGTCGATGATATTTCGTGTTCTTTGAGTTATCTTTCGTAAGTTGTTTGGTATTCTATCTGCAATCTTCGATAGTTAAGCTTTATCATTGAGTTTACTTGATGATATACTTGCTATTGAATTTTGTTGGGTGGTGAATCCTATGTTTCCAAACATGATGATCTTGGTGGTTCCTATACTATAATATTAGTTTATCGGATGATAACTTATTTTGAACATTAAGATTCTAATCTAAGTCTCTAAGATATCATTGTTTATGACTTTGATATTGTCCATCTATTGATCTTTAAGTTTGGGCCAGTATAGGCAAACTGGCTTCGGCATTTTGTGTGCATGGTGAAATCTCTAGTCATGGGGTAGCTACTGTTGATTAGTCACATAACCCACCTCTTTGTCGATATTCCTTATTCATTTTTAAAGGGCGTGACCGTGTAAACAACTCTAATTGCCTGTTTATAGTAGTCTATCTAAACCTTACCGACGGGTTTAGTTTCTTTGCTCAGGAGGGTTGGGGTCTCTGGCTTCTCTCTCTATGTTCTTGCAGGCAAGGGCATATCACACTTTTGTAAGTTGGGTGACACCCAGAGCAGCAAGGGTGGCTGACTCCATTGGTCATTTCTTTGTCAGCGACGGCCGGAAGGTGTCTGAGTGGGTAGCACATCCGCGTTAGACAAAGAGGTTGCCTTCTAACTCATTTAAGTTGGTGCATTTCTCACATAGTGTGAATACTATGAACTTTTTCTGGAGTTTTTTCCTTGGCGGTATTCTAGACTCGAGTATGCATCGACGAGGACGTCAATCTTCCTTAGGAGGGGGAGAGTGTCGCAAATGTGACTTCGAGTATTGAAAGTTACATGTTGGCCAGTCCTTACAGACACTCTTTTCTTATTGCTACGACGGCAGAAGGTCGGTATTGCTAGACCCTTTATCAGCCCTTCTTGTGCTAGTGGAGTTAGTGGAATCACCACATCCAAGACTCAATGAAATCCAGCACCACAGACTAAACGTAACCAAATGATATCGACAAAGGTATAATTGATATGCCAACATGGAAAACCCATGTAAGTCTAAGAACACGATCCTCTGCAACATCATTCAGTAAAGTAAACCCATCACTAATGAATCTTCATTGAGTGAAGCAAGTGCCAACAGTCCTCAATGAAGTCTACAAGCAATCACTAGTCACAAAGAAACCAATAATCACTCTTCAACTTGCCTTCACAAGAACCAACACTAAACTCATGCCATTGAGTCACACACTTGTCCATCATGAACATAATACCTCAGGTATGAGATAAAGATTCATGGACAAGCACAAACTAAATAACCACTCAAATTTAACTCCATTGCAATAAGCTCACTAATGCGTTTAACCAACAGCTTTGAGCATGTCTTGAAGAGGCTAGCTATGCATGATCAACACTTAGTCAAAACTAAAGTGAAAACCATGTGATGGATTCATATTGGTACACAACCTTCTCATAGACAAAGCTATAGAACGGGTACCAACATCTTAACCTTAAGCAACTAAGTTGGACATCACCATCCTCAGCCAAGGTGCAAAACTACCAAGACTAAGTTAACATCAGTGAGTTCTCACTACTCTCATAGAGTCTTAATGAAATGCAAAGTGCAATTTGCCACCGAGCATAACGCTACAGAAGAAAGGCATAAGGGTCACCTTTCTAGAAAAGTGCAATGGCCACTTTTCTACATCAACTCTAGACTCTATCCAACTTAATTGTCTTAGTTTCAAAGTCAACATCCCTTTCGGGTCACATCATACAAACTACCTACTAAGGTTTAAGTTAACCAAAGTCAACTCCAACCCTTTCACTAGTTTGTATTGGCTTACGAAAATGGAATGTTTTTCGGGCAAAGTGATCAACAATTCAGCCATTGGAAAAGTCTAAGAAAATTTGTGGAAAAATTTTCCATCCTAGAAAAAGAATCACTCCCAATCTAGGAATGCAAACTTTCAAGACTCACCCAACTTCCTCCTACTAACAACTTCACATAGATTCACTTCAACACAAATTCTCAAGACCCATAGTATGCTTAAGCTTCGAATATCTTTTTGCCCATACTTGCCCATACATTCAATACCGATATCCACAAAATGCAAAATGAACATCCAAGTCTTGATCACGAAGACCATATTTTTGGATATCCATATTGCACTAACACTTTTCTTCAACCACCTTCAAAATCCAATGTGAAGCCAAAACACTAACAAGAAAAATGACATGGAAAATCAAGCTCCATGGAAAATTCCTCATCACTCGAAATAACAATGCCACTTCCACTAACACAAGTGTTAGTGATGTCAATGCCTCAATTACACATCTTCTCTATCCAATAATCTACTCTAAGTGTTAATAGATAAACTGACAAGCTATAACAAATAAATGCTATAACCCTTTCCAACACTTTATGGGCAAACCCTCAAGGAAACAAGGAACCAACTTAAGCTTAGCATAATAAACAACCATCGAGAATTCAGTTAAAGCTACTACAATGCTACTATATGTAAGTAGACTAGCGTCACCATCAACCACTTTGGGATTGATCATCATTTAACCAAGCAACTTCGTAAACACATTGCTCATTATCACATAAGAAATCACAATGATTTGATCATTAATTGAGCAACACCACAAGCAATGCCCATGTCACTACTACAAAGGTTTACGTGAGTATCAAGTGTCAACTCGATTCAACAAAATGCAGCATAAATGCCACACCCCATTGATAGAGATTTACAACACCTAACACCACTAACTTTTGTTCACAACACAGACAAGCTCATGTCACTTTCTTTCCAACCAAACTCAAAACTAATCCAACACCAAGCTACTCAAGGAGCAATAGCAAAGTTCCCCGGAAAAGAATTGAGCATTGTAACCTAAGTCTTCCAATAGCAAGCCTAGACAAAATGGTATAGCACTTCACTGCTATCCATCCCATGACTCACCATTTGTATGACTATCATTTCCAATGCATCAAGGTAGGGACTCTTGATTGCATAATGTGAATACGAGTAGTGAGTTAACACTTCGTTGCAAATCATATCTCCAAGAAGAGAAAATGATTTACGTGTTTGATCCTTCGTCCCTAACAACTTTCTTTTCGGTCTCATCTTTGACTAAACTTTAAGCTTGCGTTTTCACTACTTTCAGTCTAATCCAAGAAAAGTCTATGAGAGAGCACGGTAATGACTACCTGAACCAATAGACTAATCCCTATAGTCTTCGTTGATCCACTTGTAATCATGCCTAAGAAGGATCCACTAATAGCGTGCTAAACAGCTATGGACCAGCCTATTTGCCACTCATAGCAAACCCAGGGAAGGTTTATTTTCACCCATGGTACTTGGAACAATTCATGGAACCACCGATAGGCTAACATTAATCCTGCCAACTCAAAGTGTAATCTTGAGTTGCTAATGTGCTTTACTCACAAGCCCAAGCTCAAGCTCGTGCTAACCTGCCTCACTCACAAGCCCAAGCGCAAACTCGTGCTAACGGAGCATTTTAAATCCATCCTATGAGCCCAAGAGCAAGCTCACATCATAAGGTATAACAAGGTAACCAAATCCATACCCAAGGAACAATTGCGAAGCCTTTGCACCCAAACGTGTACCCACTCGGATCATCGTTTTCATCTCTGCATATACAATGAGACTAGTTGCCCAATCTCATTGGATAGTACTCGCTGAGACTCATCCTCTAATACTAAATGTAGCGCACGTGGTTTTACCCTTTATCCTATGGTGATTTACCATAGGATAATACCACGAAGCGGAACCTAAACCCTCTTTTTGCCACGTGACAGATGCCACGTGTCACATGCCATGTATCCAAAGGAACGTGGTGTGGAACCTGAGGTTCAAGGCCTTGGGCCACTAAACGAAGGAACGATGCTAAACTCCTAAGCATGGAGCCAAAGAGCGACGGAACCGGACCACAGAGCAACTCCCAAGCATACAGCCCAAGGAGCAAAGGGACAGGAGCCCGGAGTGACTTTGGAACAGTCCTGGAGCAACCAGCATCCCAATGCTAGGACCAGCACACAAAACAGAGCCAAACGGAGTCTAGCGCTATTTCGACATACCGGTGGCCTAACGCAAGGACATGGGTACTCCACCAGCTAGCATAGAATGGAACTTGGGCTTAGACTCAAGCCGAACACAAAACAAGGCCAAGCACACAAGCGGGAGCTACACTATGCCTCAGGTTAGTCAACCATACCCCCCCCCCCCCCCTCCCCCCTTGAGGAACATACGCTTTGGGCTTTCACCCCAAGCCTCCCTTAGTACCAGGAGTTAGTCTCTGGGACAAGCTTGAAACTTACTAAATATGGAATGGCGCTAGATTGCAAATTTGGACACGGGACGAACACCATTGTGTTTAGGCCGATCTCTACATTCTGTAGATATGCCAAATGAGCAAATCTAGACACTTTCCCTAAATAGCATTTGGGACCGAAATGAGACTAACACAAAGGCATGATAGCGAGGGTGTTTAGCAGACATGGTAAGTTATCATCCAGCGATATTGAGGGACTAATCTCAATACGCGAGGGTTCTTGTCACTAGCCAGTGCAAGACATAATGAGACGGGAACTCCTTACCGGGCTAAGTACGCTTAGTTAATAACACGTAGGAATTTCGTCCTTATGCTCATCTGGTCTAAGTACACTCAAAATGCCCAGTTAACTCCACTAGCACAAAAGGGGCTGATAAAGGGTCCAGTAATACCGACCTCCTGCCGTTGTGGCAGTAAGGAAAAAGTGTCCGTAAGGACTGGCTAACAGGTAACTTTCGATACCCGAAGTCACATTTGCGACAAAAGAGTACCCATGAGGCTCATATAAAGCCACGGTGTTCTGAAATGTTGTTCCAAAGTCCCAAACTATGGAAAGAAAGAGGATAGTAGGACTTAATGGTTAGTTCTGTGAGCCTTGACCCAGTGGCAGTGTTGGTGAACACGGCCATGGACAGAAAGGGATTCGTTGGGGACTGAAAAAGGGTATTAGGGAAGGCTATCCCCCATGTTTGTGTAAGTTACAAATTTTTCCTTTCCAATTTGTCAGCTTACCTCATCTATCCGACCAACATTGCCTTGGCTTTAGCTAAGTTCCCTCGCCAAGGTTCCCGCCTATGGTACCAGCTCCTACTTGGTCTTACTTGGTTTCAACTACTCACTGCACAAGCAACGGAGTGTTAGCCACCCATCCATAGATTCCCAAATCTCTCCCAATCTCCCTCCCCGGGTTAGACTAGACTTAAGGTTCGGCTACACTCCCCACAGGCACAAGCAGCCAAGCACACCAAGCCTCCAGGTTCCTAACATCCTTTGGTACCACAACACTTGATCATGGGACCCTCTAAATCCCAAGTCTTGGGTGCAACACATGCCTCGGGACGCTAGCGCGAAACACCGTGGCCTAACGGCCCAGCATGGGTACCTCTACCCCCCCACTTCCATCCCGAAGGGAAGGCCCAAGCCCCTAAGAAGGGCGAGGACCAATGAGCCGTTAGGTACTCAAGTGGGGCACCACTCCACATGAGTCGAGAGCACTACAGTCAGTTTCCCTTTCGGGAGTGGGAGTTGCTCTTGAGCACTTCCTTGGGTGACCCCTCCGGCACCACCCGAGTCCATGCTCACTCCCACCCAAGGCCCTTCGGTTCCAGTCTGAACCTCAAGTCAGTTTAGAAGCACCACTGGAGAGTTCTTTCAAAACTGGTTCCTAGACCTCACTATCCCTACTATACTTTTGGAACCCCCTAAAGGCCCCCCCCCCCCCCCCCCCCCTGGGAGACGCACGCTTTGGGCTTTCACCCCTTGACCTGTATTAGTACTCGGACTCGGTCTCGGACTCGATCGATCTCAGACTCGATCTCGAACTCGATCTTGGACTTGATCTCGAACTCGACTTCAGACTCAACCTCGGACTCGGTCTCGGACCCGATCTCGGATCTCGGACTCTGTTTCGAACTCAGTCTCGAACTTAGTCTCCGAGTTAGCCTTGGACTCGATCCCGGACTCTATCTCGAACTCGGTCTCAAAGTCGGTCTTGGACTCAATCTCAGACTCGGTCCCATCCGATGAACTCTTTGTCATTTTGGTCATACTTTTGGGGATCCTTTAGCCTACGACACCTCGGGGAGTTGGTTCCTTACAACTCCACCACCCATAGAAGAAGTTCAATGCCCATATCAAACGTCTCTTTTTTATCCTTCGACTTGTTGACCATGTCTTTAAGGGCATCCCCCCACTTAGCGGTGTGTCTAAATTAGCCTCCCCGGCCAAGAGCCCATAACAATGGAATATAGGTGTCCCTATACCCCTCACCCCACCACGCCCTAGTATAGGGTTGGGACTTGAACCCAACCTTGCTTTACTAGAGGGTTGGGACTTGAACCCAACCTCCATAGAATACGTTTATGGATTTGACATCCCCGTGGGGAGTCGGGTGTAGTTCTCTACGCCTGGTCGACCTAGCTAACCCATGCTAATTAGCTTACCTTTGGCGTGCCTTCGAGTCCCAACATATGCCATTGCTCAACTTCATAAATTTATACTTTAATTGAACTTAGCATAAGTACATAGAGTTCTACCTTGCAGAAATTCCTCCACTAGATCTCGCGCGTTTGCTAGGTTCTCCTTTGGTTCCCATGTTGCTTCACAGTGTGGAAATCCTTTCCTTCACATGGAACTCTCTCACTTCGCGTCCTTGTTGCTTGCTCTTGCACGCATTGAGGATGACTTCGACTTTGTATTCCTCCTCCCCTTGGATAACCTCAGGTAAAGGTCTTACTTGGTCCTTGCGAAGCGGATCCTCAAAGTATGGCTTGAGTAAATTCACATGGAACACTAGGTGCATCATCCCCATCTTGCGAGGATGTCAGATACAGTAAGCCACTTTACCGATTCGTGCCTCAATCTCGTAAGGCCCCACAAACCTGCTCATGGAACTCAAGATCAATTCATTTCCAAGAATACATGCATTTTTACCTTTGGGTCAACTTTCGGCTGATCCCACTTGGTAGCCTGAGGTTCTTGGTGTTCAGCCACACCTTCTCCCCAGCTTGGAACTCTACATCCCGACGCTTCTGGTTCGCGTACTTGGTTTGCCTTTGTTGAGCCCGTTCCAAGGAATCCCTTACTAGATTCCAAATGTTGAGTCTTTCTGCCATGAATGCCTCCACTGCGGGTAACTCTCTATGGTACTCAGCCACACTGAGTTCCATAAGACCTTCAATAGCTCGCCCATTGATGACTTCCCATAGACTCACCTCGATACTCAAATGTGGTGAGTTGTTATAACACATTTCCACAACTCCCAAATGACTTACCCAATCAATCTAGTCTCTTGAGACATAACATCACAAATAATCCTCTAGCTACCTATTCACCCTTTCCGTTTGTCTGTCTGTCAAGAGGTGTTAGTGCCATCAAACTTGATTTAATACCCCATACCTGTCTGTGGGTGATAGGCTGTGCTAAATTTCAACTTGGTGCAATACTGTTCTACATGAGTTCTCTAGAACCTACTAGTGAAGATCTTATCTCGATCTGAGATGATCTCCTCTGGCCTTCCCTGCACTCGAACCACTTGTTCGAAGAATAGCTTCGCCACACCTTCCGCATCCACTTCCGTTGTGGTGGGTATGAAATGTGCTATCTTCGAGAATCGGTCCACCACCACAAATATCGCATCGAACCCCTCACTTTGGGGGAATCCCATGATGAAGTCCATCGTAAGACATTTTTACTAAAAATCACTTTTCTTCTTTATCAAACTCCTCACCACCTTTCATCAAAGCCACCACCAATTCCTGCAACTTCCGCGTCCCATATCTCCTTTCTTTCACCAGACAATCAGGACTCAAGGCTCTAGCGCTACTGGACTCAGGTGCAACTTCCTGCTTTATGGACACGGACTTTGCTGCCCGACATCACGTTCCTCTTTCTCCTATCATACGGGATCTGAGGGTTGAAGGCATCGGCGGGCATTTTGTGTCTCCATCTTCTGGACTTAGGGAAACGTTGCCCGTTCGAGTACACATCGGGTCCACCATCACCGATATCGCCTTCAACATCATCAATAGCAAGTCCTCCTCTGTGGTGCTCGGTCTTCGTTGGTTTCAACTACATCAGCCTCAGATCTGTTGGAAGGACTTACAGCTCATCTCTCCCACATCAACATCATCTCCCACGGCTTCCCCTGCTGTTCATCGAGTCCGAATCAGGAAAAGTTCCCTAAACTCAAATCAGGGTTTTGTTCCTGACTCTACGCAGTTTTCACCCTCTTCTTTTTCCTCTTTTCCATCTTACACTAGACAGTATCCTCGTCTCATCACTCCATTCAGTCGTACACCTCCTCCTATCTCCACAATCACTATGAAAGAACTCCTTCATGAAGAACCTATTTTCCTTTTTGCTTTGCATGTTTTTCCTGTCAGTCTTCCTGAGAAGTATCATGATTTTGGGGATGTGTTTGACAAGAAAAAAGCTAGTGTACTGCCTGTTCATCGGCCTTATGACTGTCCCATTGATTTACAGGAAGGAGCGTCACCTCCGTGGGGGCCTATCTATGGGTTATCCCCATCTGAGCTTAAGGCCCTCAAAGAGTACGTGGATGAGAACCTTGCCTCGGGGTACATTCAGCATTTGCAGTCCCCGGCTGGAGCACCTGTCTTCTTTGTCAAGAAGAAGGATGGGAGTTTGCGGCTAGTTATCGACTACCGAGGTTTGAACAAGGTGACTGTTCGGAACCGTTATCCGCTGCCCCTGATCTCGGACCTATTGGAACGCCTCGGCGGTGCCCGCTTCTTCACCAAGATCAACCTCCGTGGAGCATACAACCTGATCCGGATCCGGCCTGGTGACAATCTGGAATTGGGATGTTTTGTAACAAGCCCCCACTAGCTTTAGTCACGGATTTGACCTGCTGACATGTTAAACATGTCTTTACATAGTCTTGGACATCCTTAGCCATATCTGGCCAGTGGTACTTCCTCTTGAGTAAGCCCATCGTCTTGGGCACTCTGCCGTGTCCCGCAAGAGGTCCGTCATAACACTCTTCTAAGGCTACCTTCCTTAGTTCCCCTTCTAGAATATACACCCTCGTTTATTTGTAATAGATGAGTCCATTGTGTTTTGCTTAGCCCGTTTTCTCTTCCATTGGCAGCTCACCTCTCTAGTGAGCTTCCCGCACCTCTAGATTCCTCAGCAACACTTCTTGTGCTAGACCATCTTTCTCATATACTATCCGCACATCACCTCAAAAGGTCGCTGTCGCGCTGGATATCACCAACTTCAAGCTCCCTTTTTGACTTAGAGCATCCGCCACAATGTTGCTCTTCCTAGGCTTGTATAGAATCTCGCAATCAAACTCGGCCAAAGCATTGGCCCACCGACCCTATTTCCCTCTCAGGTCAGGCTATGACAAGAAGTGTTTCATTGCCACATTGATCGTGTAAACCTTGAAGTGTCTCCCAAGGTAGTGTCGCCACTCCTTGAGTGCCTTGACCACCGCAAACAATTCCTTCTCGTGGGCAGGCCACTTCCGTTGAGCCTTGTCCAATTTTTTTGAGAAGAACGCTATTGGATGTTTGTCTTGCTTCAAAACTACGCCTAACGCAAAGTCTGAAGCATCCGTTTCTACCTCAAAATCCTTACCAAAGTCTGATAACGCCAACATGGGAGTCTTCCTCAACTTCCCTTTGAGGTGGACAAATGCCACCTCGCATTCCACTGTCCATACCATCTTCCCTTTCCCGTTTGGTCTATTAAGATCAAGGCCACTCTTGAATAGTGCTTGATAAACTTTCGGTAGTGGTTGCATAGCCCCAAGAATGCCCTTAACTCGTGTATATTTGATGGTCACTCCCAATCCTGGATCGCTTGGACCTTCTCAAGGTCCACCTTGAGCCCGTCCTTGCCCACTACATGCCTGAGAAACTTTACCTCTTGTTGAACAAAGCCACATTTGCTCTCTTTAGCATACAGCTGGTGTTCCCTTAGTTTCTCAAACACTTTCGTTAAGTGTTCGGCATGCTCCTCTAGCGTCTCACTATAGATCATAATGTCGTCAATATAGACAACCACGAAGTGATCTAGATAGGGTACAAAGATGTGGTTCATCAATGCCAAAAACATTGCCGACACATTGCATAGCTCAAAGGGCATCACCAGAAACTCGAAACTCTCATACCTTGTTCGATAGGTTGTCTTCTTGACATCTTCATCTACTACCCTGATTTGGTAATATCCTGACCTTAGGTCAATCCTCGAGAAGTATTTTGCCTTTCCCAACCTATCGAACAAGTCCTCAATCCTTGGCAAAGGATACTTGTTCTTCTTTGTATACTTGTTGAGCAACCAGTAGTCTATGCACATGCGCATAGATCCATCTTTCTTTTTCACAAATAACACCAGTGCTCCATACGGCAACTTGCTCAATCTAACATACCCTTTGTCCACCAACTCCTCTAGTTGGCACTTGAGCTCCTCAAATTCCTTTTCGTTCAAACGATAGGGGGGACAAACCACCACCTTAGCACCCTTGACCAACTCAATCTTGTGTTCTATTGGTCGTGCGGGGGGCAACCCCACCGGTAGCTCCTCTGGCATGGTATCCTGGAATTGGTCCAACACCCGCTAATCACTAAAGGTACTTCTTCCGTTCCCGTCTTTTTGTCACTCTTCACCGAGAGTAAGCACAAAAATGCTACCTTGGTTCCTTTAGTGAGTTGTCCTCTCATAGACACCAGGTTTAGGCAGGAATCTTTAGCCTTGCATTGCCCTACCTTTAGATCTTAGGCCTCCACCCTAGATCTTTCTCTTTGAGCATTCGCTAGTACCACAAGGTTCCTACCTTGTCCATGCATGGTTACCACGAATCGATTGAATCAATCCATCCTGAAGATTATGTCAAATCCTGCCATGTCCAACACGATGAAATCCATGTCTACTTTCCATGTCCCCACTTCGACTCTCGCTTGTCGAAGTATCTCATCGGTGCTTTGGCTACCTTGAACAAACTCTATCGTCCTTGATTCACCCAGCCGCTACACCTTTAGTCTGGCTTGCCGGACTATGTCTGCAGCCACAAAATTATCAGAAGCACCCATGTCAATAAGGATCTTAACAAAGCTACCTTCGAGCTTCCCTCAGAGGGCTAGTAGATGTCGCGAACGACTCTCTACTAAAGTTTCTCATGTAATGAGTAACTTTGAGTTAGGGACTGGATCACGTACCTCAGTTTGAATTTCACCCGACTTAATGGCCATATTGGCTCTGGCCTTCTTCGGGTAGGGACATTCCCTTGAGAAGTATCCTGCTTCACCACAGTTGTAGCATATATTGTTTCCCACACTGCTAGCCAACTTGCCCTTTTTATCCGTGGGTTTGTCTCTTTTTGCTTGACTCCCCCACATACTTGCTCGCTAGCCACCGGATTTGCCTTTCCGGAACCCCAAGGACTCATTCTTAGAGAAACTCTTTTTGAATTTCCCTTTGCTATATGTTCCCCTTGGTTTGGCCCCTTTGCTAAATGTGGACCCTGACCCCGTCGTGTTCCCTTTTCGCAAGTTATTGTTAAAATGCACTTTGATAGCCGCATCCAACGCTTCCTTGTAGTTGGTCGGGTTCCAACGCATCACCTCGCTGCAAGCCTAGGTTTGCAAGCCTGATATGAAGGCATGGAACACATCCATATCACCCATATTCGTGACCAGTATCCTTTTCGCCATAAACCCATTCACATACTCTTGAATGGTTCTGGTCTGCTTCAGCCTACTCAACTCATCCCTCAAGTGCAGAGTAGCATTCGGAAGAACATATGTCACGCGGATCCTCACCTTCATCATTTCCCAAATGGTCAGTGGTCCTTTGTTGGCCTCTGTTGTTCTCCACCAAGACTTGGCATTATCTGCCAAGTATGGTTTTGCACATAGAACCTTCTCCGAGCTTGGTAACCGCAATACTCGAAAGTAGTCCTCCATATCGTAAAATGAATCCTCCACCACCTTATAGTCATTCACTCCCTTGAAGACCGGTGAGGGCTTTGGTTTGTATTTCGGAATTGCTTGAGGGACTGATTCCACTTCGGTTTGTTTGACCTTGTTTGGTTCTGCCTCAATCCCTACCGAAGGGTCCGCACCTTCTGCACTGCCAGCATCCGCAGTCTTTTGCTTTTTCTTCCGCTTTTCGTCACGCTTTAGCTTGCATACGAAAGTCTCCAGCAGGGCATTGGTCTATGCCAATTGTCCTTCTAGAACGTCCAATCGAGCCTTGGACAATTGAACCTCGCCACTAAACTCCTGTTTGGAAGTTTCCTCACTAGAGTCCTCCTCATGCAAGGATTCCTCATTAGCCTCTTGTTCAACCAAAGGCTCCAACTCTGGTGAAGGTTACGTCTCCGCCTTGGTTCATTTACGCCATGCCTTTGCCATCTCCTAGCAATCCGCCTCTATCCTTCGCTAGAACTGAGGAAAAGGCTCTAATACCAAATTGTAAGCCACAAATTTTTCATTTCCAATTTGCCACTATCCGACCAACACTGCTAGCTAAGTTCCCTCGGTAAGGTTCCCGCCTATGGTACCAGCTCCTACTTGGTCCTACTTGGTTTCAGCTACTCACTACACGAGCAACGGAGCGTTAGCCACTCATCCACGGATTCCCAAATCTCTCCCAATCCCCCTCCCCGGGTTAGACTAGACTTAAGATTCGGCTACACTCCCCATACAGCCAAGCACACCAAGCCTCCAAGTTCCTAACATCCTTTAGTACCACAACACTTGATCATAGGACCCTCTAAATCCCAAGTCTTGGGTGCAACATATGCTTCGGGACGCCAGGGCAAAACACCGTGGCCTAACGGCCCAGTATGGGTACCTCTACCCCCCCACTTCCATCCCGAAGGGAAGGCCCAAGCCCTAAGAAGGGCGAGGACCAATGAGCCACTAGGTACTCAAGTGGGGCACCACTCCACATAAGCCGGGAGCACCGCAGTCAGTTTCCCTTTCAGGAGTGGGAGCTGCTTTTGAGCACTTCCTTGGGTGACCCCTCCGGCACCACCCGAGTCCATGCTCACTCCCACCCAAGGCCCCTCAGTCCCAGTCTCAACCTCAAGTCAGTTTGGAAGCACCATTAGAGAGTTCCTTCAAAACTGGTTCTTGGACCTCACTATCCCTACTATACTTTTGGAACCCCCTACAGCCCCCCCCCCCCACCCCCGGGAGACGCACGCTTTGGGCTTTCACCCCTTGACCTGTATTAGTACTCGGACTCGCTTTCGGACTCGATCTCGGACCCAACTTCGGACTCAGTCTCGGACTCGATCTCGGACTCGACTTTGGACTCAACCTCAGACTCGGTCTTGGACCCGATCTCAGATCTCGGACTCAGTCTCGAACTCAGTCTCGAACTCGGTCTTGAACTCGGTCTCCAGCCTCGGACTCGATCCCGGACTCTATCTCGAACTTGGTCTCAAAGTCGGTCTTGGACTCAATCTCAGACTCAGTCCCATCCGATGAACTCTTTGTCATTTCGGTCATGCTTTTGGGGATCCTTTAGCATACGACACCTTGGGGAGTTGGTTCCTTACAGTTTGCAAGCATCTTAAGGATGCTAAGGAGTGGATCTAGGATAATCACTCATGGACAAATAGCCTAATATTTGAAAGACAGGATTGTAATGTAAGTGGTATTGGATCACTAGTGTGATTAAAGGGAATGGGCATGGCCTTAGCGTAACCTGCTGATATGTCAGTGGTACCTTTGGGTGTTGGTCATAGGATTAGACATATGGAGCATTTGGACCAAGTGCAAAAGTTGAATGCATTCTTGGGGCTAGCAAGCCCCAAGTCCGAAATAAGACTTATGGAGGTTATGGTTAAGTGACTAAAGTAGAATGGAAAATTTAGTCAATTACAAAAGAAGTATCCAACAGTAGTTATAGATGCACTAACAAGAGCATCGACTTCCACCTACGGAGTCAAATAGTTAAAAGCATTAATGACATAATGGAAAAGGCCTCATCAGATCAAATACCACTAACTAAAATAGATGGGAAACTAAAATTGACTCCAACTGTTCTTTTGTAGTACGAGGGGGAATATTACAAACTTGGCACCAAACACAGCTATTCACATATAAGATAACATTATGTCGTATCTTCGGTAATATAAAAACTTATTCAATTTTTCAGTCATACAGTGATGTCCCATTTACCTATCTAGAATAGGAGAATCATTGTAAATATGGAGAAAACGTGGAATAAAGATCAAAGGCACCACAAATCATAAATAAGCACCAAAATCTATCCTTATAAAATAAAGAAAATCATCTTCAAAGTGGTATTGAAAATGTAAATGCCGAAAGGGCAACTTATTAGCAAGTGATGTAAGATTTTCAAACTCATTGCAAATCTTTTGAATCCACGGCTCAACTTTTTAAGTTTTATGAACTTTGTCAAGAAATGGTAAATTTTGGTTTACAACTTATGAACATGGAATATCAAGTATAGCAACTATTGATGGCATAAAATCCTTATCTAGAAAATTCACAAAATGTTGAAACAATAGATTTGTCAAAAACATAAAAAAAGAGTAAAGAAGGAAAAGGAGCTTGAGAAATGGTATTATCATCAACTATAGAATTCCTCAGACATATATTTGAAGCTTCAAAACCCACCAAACAATATAACTAACTAAGTTCTTTTATTTTAATAATGAAATAACTACAATATAATCACCTTTTAGTTATATCCAAAAACCATGTAAATATGCATGAAATTTCTCGAAACCCCAAACCACTACTAAACATTCTTTCTCTGTCATGGAGTAGTTCACCTCCATTAATTATAATATATGGCTAATATATGCAATAGGATGGTGTTGAACAAACATGTTTTCTATCAACACACTTCCAAAATTAATATCATAAACATCCACATCCAAAATGACAGCTTGAATGTATTTAGAATATGCCAAAATTAAAAGAGTTGTTAACAACTTTTTAAAATTTGTAGATGCCTACTCATAATCTATAGATTAAATAAAAGATGATGTTGACAACTTCAACAATGCTTACAATGGGGTAGTATGATCATAAAGATGATCAATGAAACAACTAAGATATTGCACCTTACCTAAAAAACATTACACATCATTCACACACTTCAGAATAAATAACTTTGAAAACAAATCAAAAAACCAAGTTAAATATTAAATATTTTCAAAGGAAATGGAAATAGAAGTTCTTTTGGCACCCTCTCCTCAGCAGCAATATCCTAGACATCACACTCAAGCAAGCTTGCAGGCACTCTTTGAAAATTACCAATATTTTCTTGGAATGGCTTTAGTAAGACGCTTGGCAGAAGGACCAGCTCTAACATTGAGAAGAAGGGCTATGAATCCAACACGATGGTCGCACTCTTCTCCACATGTATAGCAAGTGTCAGAGCTGCAGCAAGCCTTCAATGGGAGAACAGGGCCGTCATGGCAGACGATTGCCATCTCCATGTATGCCCAGTCCACAAGCCTTTGCAACTTTTTGGGGAGATGGGTCAAAGAAATAGCGCCTGGCAAGATTGATGCTTGCTCAAGTTCTTTGGAGTTGGAGCATGGAATGTTTTGCGTCGAAGAACTCAGCCATGAGTCACCTCCTCGTGGCCACTGCTCTCCTCAACATGTGTGAGTGGTGTAGAACTCTATGCTTGATGTTGCATGGTAAGCTTATTCATTCGTGTGTTGTTGAGAGTGGCTATCACGAGGTTCCTGACGTTGGTATTTTCCTTGTGAACATGTACGAAAAGTGCAATGCGGCCTTGAATGCTTTCCAAAGCTGGATCCGGTTCTATGGAACACTTTGATCGCAGCATATGCCAACACAAGCAATATAGTAGAGTTTGAATACCATTAATCCCGGCATTCGTTGCTATTGTCTCAGGCCCAGATATCACGGAGATGAACTTGATGGCTGTGTGATAGTCTCCACAGACTCCCAAGTTCTTCATGATCTTCAGTGGCAAAGCCCAAGCTTCTCGCTGTGATAGGTCCTTTTGCTCCTCCTCCACGCCGTGAGGCACCATCTTCGTATCTGGGACGTAGTCGGCATGTCTCATCTCCCTTGGCAGCGCTGCTCCTCCAGCTTCGCAAATCTCCGCGGCCTCTGGCCCCCCACCGCAAACTCATAAATTCTCCCGCCTAGCTCGACCTAGCTCCTGCCTTTCTCCTTTTGCAAGCCTCTCTCTGCCATGGCCTGCTGCAGCGCTGGCCGGTCGAGAGAACCGTGGACTCTACATGCGAGTCATCCACACGCTGGCCTCGGTGTCTTGTGGCAGCCGGTTTATAAACTCCTCGGCCTCGTCCAGTCGTCCCAGGAGATCGATGATGCAGCCGTAGTGTGCCGAGCTTGGCTTCACGTAGGGAATGGTGATGTAGCTTCCGCCCTCACATCGCGTTGTTGCATTTCGTAGCTTTGATCTTCTAGAGATTTAATGCATTTTGGAATGCAAACTACAGCCTTTAAAAACATGTTTTTTTAGTTTTAACCATGCTTTTTCCTCATGATCGAGCTTTCTTTCGATATACAACATCATAGATGAAAATGATAGTAACTTACCGATAGATCGAGCCTTGCGCTCCCACTCGATGGAGCGATCCATGAAGCTGTTGATGCGACGGAGATGGTGCTCCATCTCCTCCTTGCTCGAGAAATCCGCGGGGACGGCATTGTGAACAAAGAGCCGGCATGGCACCAGCCGATTCTTCTTCCTGGCAACCAAGCCGGCTTTGTCCGCCACCCTCTTCTTCAGCCACTTCTCGAAAGCCTCGTCCGTCCTCACAGTGTAGCCGGGTTTTCCAAGCGGGACCCCGATGTCACAGTTCCTCCGGAGGGACCTGTCTCTTGCTGCGCTCTCTCACCGAGATGCTCCACGATCACCTGAAAAGAATGGAGTGACAATGGATCATGTCATAAAGAGCGTCATATGGCCTTCTCGTGGCTCATCCCAGGCAATCCAGCACGCCTGGGACGCGCTGGTGCTCGTCGACCCCTCCATTTTCATGTTGGGGAAGATCCAGTTCATGCTGGAACTTACCAGCGTCCCGTTCTTCTGTAGCAGTGGCCCAAAATCACGTAGCACGCTCTCGAATCCCACGTAGTTTGCGTCGCAGATGTTGGAAGTCGAGATGGTGTGGAGATCGTTGCCACTTTTCTTGAGCGGCCGCAAGCATCGAGCCTGGAGAGGCGGATCTCTACGTCACAGCGCTGGACCAGCGACAGGAACCTCTCCATGAGGTTCTTGAGGTGGAAGAACAGCGATCCATGCAAGTCCCTGGATCCAGCCTCGGCTTCACCCAGAGCTCATCACCTCCGCGAAGTCCCAGCCGAGCTCTGCGTTGCTCATCTGCGACCAGCAGCCTTGCTCGAGCAGGACGTTGTTGCCGCTGGAGAAGCGCAGATCGGGTGCAGGAAAACGGCAGGAGCTTCCCGGTGATGTAGGAAGCTCCCATTGAAATCATTGTGCTGCGTTGCGGACCTCACTCTCGCCAGCTCCAAGTCCCGTGGCTTGAGCTCCGCGGTGAGATACTGCATAATCCCTCCCCAAGTGTTGTCCTCCATCTCGATACAAAGCTTGGAGCGTCGTGAGCTCGAGCTGGAAAAGGCCGCTTCCAGCACGGGTCCGGTTTGGTCGGAGAAGGAGCGCATGCGAGCGACCTGGATGCCCGAGCGTGTCCAATATCCACACGTGCGAGAGCGTCGTAGGCCACCACCTAGCAAGCCAGGTTCTGGGGCTTGGTCATCGCGAACGAATACCAGAGAGCTTGATCCCAGCAGCGCCATGCACATGTAGCATCTCCAGGATCATGAAGTTGCGCTCTACAACTTGGCTGTTGTGGTCATTGACGGATCTTCTTAAGTAAAACAGAGAGTAGATCAATCATCGTTCTAGTTTCATGAAGGAAAAAAAAAAAAAGAAAGAAAGAACGAGAGTAGCGAACAAAGAAGAAAAAAGAAGTGAAGGCAAGAAGTGGGAATAAAAGGAGAAGAAGAAAGACAGCCTTTCGTGTCTAAACGACCACGAAAAGTAAATCACTCCGCGTCTCAAGCCATCGATGGACTCATGCTTGCAAAGCACCAGGCTGGGCAGTCCTCCAGTGATCCTAAACCGCGCAGCCAGCTCCTCGTCGCTAAAGCCCAGCTCCAGCGTCCGGTTACACGCGAGGAGCTCGCACAGAGACCACGCCTCGAGGTGGCAGAGCTTGCCAACGTCTTTGGCGAAGTTGTGGTATCCTGCCCGGCTTGGATTCGCGCACTGGAGCGTAGGACCTATGTGACCGATGTCTCTGGATGGCCCATCCTGGAACGTAGTATCTCGGCCCGGTCCAGACGAGAGGATCTTCGAGAGAGAAGTCGTAGAGAAACCACTTATCTCGATCGCCATCGTCATCGCCATCGCCACCATGACGGTGGTCATCGCGATCGAGGCGGTGGATAACTCGCGTCTTTCGCCGCGCGAGCTTGTAGAGCCAGTACAAGGCGAAGTAGCTCTTCCCAATCCCCGGAGTCCCAACGACATGGAAGCACTGCCAGCGGGCTTGTTCCAGCTCGCGCTCAATCAGCTCCTCCAAGAGGAGATAGTTCGGATGGATCCAAACGGGCGATGGCGCTCCTTGTAGCTCCAAGATCCCATTTTCCAGCTTTGCCGCCGCGACATCCCTGGCAAAACGAAGAAGACAAAGAACAAACAAAGTCGTGACAAAGAAAAGAAAAAAAACAAAGCCTAGGAACAAAGGAGAAATGAAAGAATGTATATACTTCATTCTTAAGAAGATCATGAATCTGACTCTTAAGAATCTATATCATGAATCAATTCTTCATTCTTATAGATCATGAAAGAATGTATACGTTGTCAGTTTAGGAATGGACAAAAGGTGTCTCGCTAGCTTTGGAATGTATAGCACATTAGTAATTTCAAGGTGTAAAAGGGGAAAGAAAATTGTGCCAAATGCAATTATTCTCAACGCCTCACCATTTACTGTGCTTATGGAAATTGAGAACTACTTATTTTTTGGAAAAACAATTTGTCCGAGGGCACATGATGTGTTGCCCCATTATCCAGAAGACAGGTTTAGCTTTGACATTTCCCAAATTCAGCATAATCTGCAAAGTTTAAATAAGAAAAAAATACCATTCAACTCATCATCATCATTGATGTCAATTGTCATTACATTCACAAGATGCCATTTGAGATCTCCTTGTATGTTTGGACAGTTAGAGGCAAGATGACCAAAACTACAGCACTTATTGCATCTTGTGTTGCTGTACTTGATACAAGCTTGTGCCACCGAGTTCTGTTCAGCTGCTGTTCATGGGTGTTTGTTGGAGAATCAGTTTCTTAAATGTGCAACCAGAGTGGTAGATTCATCATCCTTGGAGTCTCCTCAGTATTAGCGAGCACTACTGTAATTAGATAGAGACTTAATAAAGATTGAAAAAAAGATATTAAAGAACAGTGATCCTGGAACATCCTAACGATGCTAAAGAGTGGTCACAAGATGACCACTTTTTTTTCCCCAAAGATGTTGAGACTTGTGTAGTGATATATGTTCGCAATCTTGAGCTTTTTCCTCTACTCCTTCGTGCCAATTGACCATTTGTCTAAAGATGTTCATCTCCATCGCTAAGACTGCTCACAATAATGCTGTTGAAGAATCTGCCATGCCTCAGTCAGAAGATATTCTCAAGGCACTGACTTGTTTTATGGCGCTTCTGGTATGCTTGCCACTGCTCCACTGTCATGTGAGCTCCATCCTCTGGAGAGAGAAGAATGGGGATGTGTTCTTATCCAATTAGAACTCCAAGCAGCTTCTTCTTGGAAAGCATGGCTTCTAGAATAGAAAAACAAAGAAATGCATTGTTATGAAGCTTGGAACTTGAGTTTTCTCCCTTCCATCTTTATTCTCTGATCTAATCTGATCTATACTTCTGCTACTACTATGTCCCCATCCTTTTGTTGCTTCCACCGATCCTGTTATGCCACAAAATTCCAAACATACCCTAAAAAAGGAAACTGACTGATGAACGATACGGAAAAATACTGGCATGCTTTGTCCATTACAACCCCAAGACTTTTATGCAACTTATCCTCGCCTTTGATTATGGTGATTCTGGTCCAACACTTTTGCAGCCAGACGGTGTTCTAGGCATCACAGCATAAGCAATCATTGGATCAGTATGAAACAAAGTTTTGATTTCAAAAAAGAAATCACCATGCGATCACAATCAATCAGTTGCTCGAAAGTGGCTCCTCCTGTGCTGCTAAAAGTCCCACGGAGAACAATGATATTGCTTGAGGACAACGTGAGCGAGCTGCGCTGCAACTCGCCCGAGCTTGTGGCGCACAGCAGCACCATCTCCACCCCGTCTAAGACAGAGGACACGAAGAAATCAGCCAAAAACGAGTACATATCCAGGAGTGGCACTGAGCTTGTGAAGCATGAGGCAAGGGAAGTTCCAAGCTACGCGTCCAACCCAAGGCAGTACCAGGGAAGTATCACGAAGGCATGCGAGGACTACAAGACGTAAATCGGCTTGTCTCCGGCTCCGCAAAGCTTAGATCCCCCTAAAGAGCTCTACTCGTCTTTTGCCTGCCGGAAAGCGATGATCGAGAACAGGTATCCAGCTCTCCATCTTAGTCCAGGATTCTCTCAAAGTTATCCTCTGCGAGGAATCATTGTTTCAGAACATGCTTGCGATCAATGACACCCAAGTTTTTTTATCCTTCTGTTACAAATTTTGTCATGATGACATGACGTGAAAGTTGACACAAGTTAAATGAAGGTTCGAATCCCACTCTTAACACAGCTTCAAGAAAGAACAAATCATGGTTAGTTTTGTATGTGACTGCTGTGACAAAATCCATGGTGAGAACAAGATGGATCAGCGCTGCTGTTTTCTTGATATTGTTTTTCAGTTTGGCATCCTGCTTGTCAATGCTGTCTACTTCGAAATGCATCAGTGAGTAAGTAGATTTGTGATTAAATCACAAACCCTTTCTTCAATCTCCAGTAACATGAGCCAGATCATGTTGCAAGGCAAAACAGGAGATGATGAAAGATCAACAGTAGCATGCATGAAATCAATAGAGGACCAAAACAATGGTAAAACTTGCAAGGCTAAAGGCTAAAACAGGCAATAATTGTAGGTTTGATGGATAGTATAATTAAGAATATTCACTATGTTTTAAAATTTAATATATACCATTTTATATACTTTATATATTTTTATTTTCTAATTATATATTGAAAAGTAATTAGAAAAAAATGTGCAAAAATATTTTTTCTTATAAAAGGTGAGAATATGCTCAAGAAAACCCACTCTTTTGCCTTTTGACATTTCCATGGCATATGCTCCACAGCTGGCCAAATGGTTTGTATTTTCTGCCTTTCTAAGGCATTGCTGGAAAGCACTTTTAATCTGCCCAAGACACTTGTTTAGTTTAAGGGATGGAACAGGTAAGGCATATTAAGGATGAAGTAAAAAATTTGACTTAACACCACCTATAACATGGATTCCATGATAAGTGCCTTACAAACATTTATTAGTATAAAATAAAATATTTTAAAAATTAACTTCATGGTTATTTTTGGAATTTGATGGTTATTGGGCTGGATCCCAATACTGTCGTAGTTGCTTCTAGAGCTCACACTCTTGGCTGTGTTCCTTTCAATTGTGGTTGCCATACTTTTGCGTTTTGACGTTTCTATGGGAGATTATATTCCATAGAAGATCACGTGTGACAAAATCCGGGTGCTGCCATTTGCAAAGGTCCAAGAAGTGGTACGGCTGTACCTTTTGTCAGAATTTAAACGAGTGGAGGTGAGCAATGCAGGAACCTCTTCAACATATACGTGAGGAAGGGGGAATCGATTCAAGAGAGTCGAGGGGAATGCAGATAAATCTTTTTTAGCTCAAGCGGCAAATCCACACCAAAGTACACAATAGTTCCGGGGTGCGAGCATTTACACAGTTTTGCGTTCGACATCAGCAAAGATCTTGTTAAGGGAATTGATCGTCAAGTTCGCCACTCAATCCATTTTGGGCGGACAACTATCGAAGTCTATGCGAAAGAGGAGGTCTCGCGGTTGACCAGAAAGAGAAAAAAGTAGCTCCGAAGTCCTCCGTGAATGCTCCAGATGTTTAGTGATAGAACACGCTTGTGCCATTCGTCCAGCATCGCTGAAAAGAAACTCGATCATAAAAGTCTCATACCTGGAGGATAGTCCTCTGATCCATGTTTCTACAACACATAGTTAGCGAAAAAGTGCCAAAGTTTGAACAAGTTTTTGAGCAGCATTGGTGGCTGGAGAAGCTCCACGATGTCCTGAAAGCTGGGTCAGTATTGTCTCAATGGTGCTTCTGGGCGCTTCTATTACGACCGCTTCCGCATAACTCGATCGCTCTCAACTAACGCTTCAACGATTTCTCTCCTTTTCTCTTCTCACCAGGCAATGGCTTTGTGTGTTTACGAGTTAGGCCCTCTCCATCGCCAGCGCTCTACCTCTCTTGCTGGTGATGGTGACGCTTGGCAGAGGGAAGAGCTCTACATGGTTACATCCTTGAGAAGGGCTATGAATCCAACACAATGTTGGCCACTCTTCTCCACATGTATAGCAGGTGCCATACGGTGCCAGAACTTGGAAGACATGCGGAAAGCCTTCGATAGGCCGTCGTGGGGTGGACGATAGTCATCTTTACACTTTTCACACGAGGCATTGCGGCTCTTTGGCGAGATGCGTCGAGAAAGTAGCGCCCAGCAAGATCACTCTCCTGGCGCTTGCTCGAGTTCTTTTGGAGTTGGGGCAAGAGATGTTTCTTGACCGGTGCATCGAAGAACTCACTGCTCTCCTCAACAGGTATGGGAAGTGTGGACAGCGAGGAGTTGCTTGACAAGATTACTCCCAGGGAAGTTCTGGTGTGGAACTCGCTGCTCGGTGTTTACTTGAAAGTCTGAATACCTCCGAGCTGCATCCTGTTGGCAATATATCATATATGCCGCGATCGTGGTGACCAAAGTCCCGATTGCTTGGCCCTCTTGGTTCATGCCCTGAAAGATCTCTACGCTGGAAATGCCCACGCTGCGTCTTTGTGACACCCCCGACGCTTTGCCTCAGGGACGCTTGTTCGTGACTGTATCATGGAGAGTCAGATGACATCGTACTCAACAACGCAATTGTAATTAACATGAATGCTGTAGGCTCCAAAATTGTTTGACAGAAACAAGTCCATTCACTGGTGGTCGAGCAGAGGCTCCGAGGAATCGAGGATGACGACTCAGTTGCAAATGCACTTGTAAGCCTGTACGAGGAATCTGGACGATTTCTACAGGACCCAGGACCTGGTCTCGTGGAATCGGAGCTTACGCACAGCACGGCCAGCATAACGACGTGCTCAGGCCCTTCCAAAAGAGATAACCTTCGTCACCATCCCAACGTGTGTGGGAGCTTGGCGAGCTTGACAGCGAGCAAGCATCTCCTTGCGCGTGCCGTAGAGAGTGGCCTCCAACACCGACAAGCCAAGTGGCCAATACCATCGTCAGCATAAAGCAGGTGTTGGCTCGTTCGTTCTTCGACAAGCTGAGAAAGAAGGACCTTGTCTCATGGAACACAATGCTAGCTGCGTACGCCTGCAGTGGCCGGGGTCTCGAAGCTCTCAAGCTCTTCTACCAATGCAACATATACAGGGCGGTGTGAAGTGAGCTACATCAGCATTCTCTCGCCCTGCAGCCCATGCCGGAATAGCAGCTCGGGCCTGCGACTACTACGTGACCCGTGAAGCCAAGCTCGGCGCACACCATCGATCTCCTACTTGGCCGACTGGGCGAGGCCGAGGAGTTTATATATCACAGGCCAGCTTGTGGGTGACTTTACTCGGGAGTGTAGAGCCCATCTCGCGACCGCGGCCAGCGTGCTGCGGAGAAAGTGTTGGATCTTACTGCTCACAATCCAGGGGCCTACGTCGTGCTGTGCGACATCTACGCCGCGGCTGGAAGGCACAGCGCCGCCGCTCAAGCTCCAGGGCCGCGGAGATTTACGCAAAGCTGGAGAAGCTTGCGAGGGAGATGGAGAGATGCCGTCCAGGATACAAAGATGGTCCATGGACTAGGACGATTGTTTCTTCGCCGCTGAGGATCATGAAGAACTTGCGAGTATGTGGGGATTGTCACACGGCAAGATCTCTGGACATATTGGCTTATTTAAGCATATTCCAAATAATGAGCACCATTTCTATCTTGATTAAAATTCACAAGGCGACCTCATGGTGGCCTTACTTTTCTCAATTCATGATCATCACACGATGATACTTCACGTGCTTAGAGATTCCTCAGGTCTTTGGCACTTTTACTTGTTGTAATTGTAGTTCTAATGGCTTGGTATGAGAATGAGGGACCATTCATGAAAAAAAAATTTAATCTTCCCCGAAGCTTGTAAGTTCGATAAAAAAGTCTTTATATTTTTGTCTTCCAGATCATTCAATGCAAGCAAGCAGCGCGAGCAAGCAAGCACCTCAAGCAAAAGATAGTAAACATACAGGAGAGAAATCATTTTCACCACTGTACGCCCCAACATGTGGTTTGTCACTAGCCCAGCACAACGTTATCACAGACTTTCGTGCTCGATTCTCCAACCATCCATAGCTGGCCTGGAGCAAAACCGAAAAATCAAATACAAAAACAAAAATTGGAAGAGCCAACCAAAAGAGAGAGAGAAAAAAAAAAGAGAGTTGAAAGTACCTTGCAGCATTCTCTGCAGCTTATATAATTCCAAGATCTCATCCCTGAGAAGTGAAAAGTTTAACCAACACCTACAGAGAAGAGAAAAGAGGAACTTACTTCTCTCCACGATCACAGGGCCAAGCCACCCTTTTGGTAGGAGCCAGAGGCAAGCTACCTCTTCTCGCCTTTAGTGTGGTGTCCATCCACCTCTCGCGACTACTTGTCTTGCAGTGCTAGAAGCCATGTCGTCTACGCTGGCCGAGGAAATCTGGCCCAGTCTGGATTCATAGCCTCGTCGTTTCCAGCTTGTTCACCGCCCCCCCCCTTCTCTGCTTCACTTCGTCCTTCTTCTGCCAAATTCTTTCCCGACGATCTCGTCAAGTAGCTCCTCTTCCCGTACGCTGCTCGTGAATTCTTTCCTTGCATGGATCAAGAGGCCCCGACCAATCCTGATCTCGTAGCGCCGCTGCTTGGCGTATCCGAGGATGATAAATCCAAGATCTTCCACAAAGGCGTGTCGCATCTCTCAGTCTTCCAGACACCGGATAGGCTTTTCGAAAGCCTGGACTACGAGTAAGTTACTCTGTTCCTTTTCCTCCTGTTCCTGATCTGCCTGGATCCCAATTCCCCCGCAGGATCATCGAGAACGATCTCTTCAAACAGGACTGGCGAGCGCGAAAGAAGGAAGAAGTCTTCCTCTACATTGTCACCAAATGGGCCTTCGCGTTCCTGACCGGATTCATTATCGGTGCCGCCGCACTTATCATCAACTTCAGCGTCGAGAACATAGCTGGAGCCAAATGGCTTGTTGCGTCGAGCTACATGACCTCTGGCAGGTAGAGTCACTCGGTCGAACTCTGGCTCCAATTCTTTTCGTTTGCGATCCATCTTTTCCCCCCTCCAAACCGTGCTGTTTTTCTCTTTAGGACCATGACTGCCTTTGCCATTTTCACCGCATTGAATACAGGACTGGTCTTCCTGGGAGCAGCCATGACTGTTTATCTTGCTCCATCAGCAGCCGGATCTGGAGTTCCAGAGAGCAAAGCTTATCTCAATGGGATTGATGCACCACGAATCCTGGAACCAATTACAATGGTCGTCAAGGTAAGCAAAAAGATAGATCTCCGAGGTAAAACAGGCACTGAAGATAATTACCTGTGGTCGCGTAGCTACTTGGAAGTATCTGTGTCGTCTCGGCAGGACTGTATCTCGGTAAGGAAGGGCCACTTATCCATATCGGATCCTGCGTAGCATATTTCCTCGGCCAAGGTGGCTCCCTGCGCTATCATATGAACTGGAGATGGCTGCGAGTTTTCAAGAACGATCGAGACCGGCGAGATCTTGTTACCTGTGGCTGTGCCGGAGGAGTTGCAGCGGCGTTTCGAGCACCGATTGGAGGAGTTCTATTTGCACTCGAGGAAGTAACTTCATGGTACGTTGTATCTTCCGCTCCGCTTTGTTTTCCTGATTCAAACCTGTAGGTGGCGGAGTGCTCTTTTGTGGAGAGCTTTCTTCACAACTGCCGTTGTCGCGGTCATGTTGCAGCTCGGCAAGCAATTCTGTGCCCAGGGAATCTGTGGTCTTTTCGGAGAAGGCGGTCTCATCATGTTCGATATCAGCCACGCTTACGGCCAATTTGGACTGCTCGACTTGTTCCCCGTTGTCATCTTGGGAGTCCTCGGAGGAATCCTTGGCAGCGTCTTTAACAAGCTCAACACTCGTGTCACCAAGTGCTACATCTACTGGTATCTCAGGTAAGAAACATTTCAAGTTTTCCTGCGAGAAATCAAACGCGGGGTTATTCACAGAAAGCCACCATACGTCAAAGTTATACATGCCTGCTTGATGGCCATTCTCACGTCCGCCTGCTGCTTCTGGCTTCCATTTCTGGTTAAGTGCAGACCCTGCCCCGATTTATCTGATATTCCAGGATATAAATGTCCAACCCACGGACAAACAGGAAACTTCAAAGGCTTCAACTGTCCTGCCGGCCAATATAACGATCTCGCTGGCCTATTCTTCGCCACCAAAGATGACGCCGTTAGAAACCTCTTCAGTTTTAAAACGTACCGGGAGTATCACTACAGGTCCATTCTGGTTTTCTTCGGCGTATCCTTCATATTTTCCCTGATAACTTACGGGATTGCGGTGCCATCCGGCCTGTTTATACCGTTGATCATCAATGGAGCTTCACTGGGCCGGCTGGTTGGCATGATTATGACCACCACGACCGGCAACAAAATGGACGAGGGCTACTTCGCTGTTCTTGGTGCTGCAGCATTCCTCGGAGGAACCATGCGAATGACAGTTTCTCTTTGCGTCATTCTTCTCGAGCTCACGAACAACATGCTGATGCTACCAATGATTATGCTGGTACTGCTTATTGCAAAAACGGTCGGTGACATCTTCAACTCCGCCATCTGGGAAATGTACGTCAGGATCAAAGGATATCCAATACTGGAAGCAAAACCCGAACCTTTCATGCAGCAGCTTACAGCCAAAGATGCGGTAACAACGTCCGTGGTTTCACTGTCGCCAGTCGAGCAAGTGTCAACGGTACTAATGGTTCTGAGGAACACAACGCACAACGCCTTTCCTGTCATCGGAGAGTCCAGCACGACTGGAAGGAAAGTTTTCCTGGGCCTGGTACTGCGATCACACTTGCTGGTACTGCTGAAAAACAAGGCCTTCCATTACGCATCAAGTGGCTCTGCAGAAAATTCGAAAATGTTACAGTTCACGGACTTTGCAAAACCAGCGACAGGGAAGTCTTTAAAGATCGAGGATATAGATTTACGTCCCGAGGAGGAGCTGGAGTTCATCAACGTCAGACACATCACAAACGGATCACCGTATACTGTCCTTGAATCGGCATCACTGGCCAAGGCCTACACGTTGTTCCGAGACCTGGGACTTCGACACCTTTGCGTAGTTCCCCGTGAACCAGAGGTAAGATACCGCTTTCTCAGCCTTTGGTATAAGCTCTATAAGGCTCTGTGCTTGCAGGAAGAGCCGATCATCGGGGTGCTCACTCGACATAATTTTCTCCACGAGAATCTACAGAACATGTTCCCATATCTTATGCCCAAGAAACAAGCCGCCGGCAAAACCATTCTTATGTAAGTAAACCTCGAGACTTGTAAATGAAAGTCGCAAGCAAGATTGTTGAGCTCGAAAGCTTGGAGCTTTTGGACCAGTCGATTCGAGATTTTTCAGGCCCATGCATTATCACTGTCGCCTTCGAGCTTTTTGGTGTTGTCGTAAACCATTGAAGTTTCCTGCAACTGCCTACCCATTCTTTCCTGCTTCTTGCCCCTTCCTGTTATCCTTTCCTCACCAAAGTCACCGAGATCTACACAGGTATTTAATCCAAGCCTGTTCTGCCAAATGGTTGGTTAACATCGAATCTTCATCAGCGTTGGTCAGAAAGACATTCGTTGAGTCTATCCATAGAACTCCAACGTCTAGCCCGGTCGGATAATCAGAGTCCTTGGGAATAACACTTGCGGCAATGTCCTGCGGTTGCATTTGAAGATCTTCCAAAACAGTCTCCGTAAATGCATGCCCCGTGTGATCGTAAAGTATGATAGATAGGGGTTGACCAGCCACTGGAAATAAAGAAAAGAAAGTGAATGATCAAATAATTAGACAACGGTATCACTCACCAGTATCTCTTGCCGCTTCAACGTCGCCAGAAAAATCACCGCCACATCCAAAGAGCGCAAACGTCCTACTTCTGAAGCAGTTCATGGGAACCAGCAGAAAGTACTCTTCACTACCTGCAAAGAACAAAAAAATCTTAGTGTGTAATAAAACACCGAAACACTTACCTTTAGCAGGAGTCACTGACGTGAGAATACTTCTACTGCAACCATTGCCGCCCTCAGACATTGACATTAACAGCTGACGTGCTTGAGCGGGAGTAAGAACCCGAAGTTTGTTCTTTGTGGAGCCCGGTGGCCTTTCTCTTTCTCCGCCTTTCCACGCTGCACAATGTTTCCGTAAGTGAAGGTGAAAATGCACGAAAGAAGAAAAAACTCCTTACCTTGCAGGAGCAACGCTACTAACAAAACGATCAAAACCATGAAGAAGCTCCCACCACCAGCAAGAACCCTGTACAAAAGATAGACTTGGTCTTCGAGCCTTCTCACATATTCTCCCACGGTTGCATTAGCATACGCGTTTTGGAGCCTGGACTACACAGCATTAGGAGAAAGAATCCATTGCTGGTGTACTTTACCTGCATGAAGCTAGAGCATCGTCCAGATATTCGACCTGTCCATCCCGAGAGCTCGATCGATCAGGCATGAGCTCCACCAAGCTTCGATCTTCATGGCACTTGACAGTAGCAGCGGCCTTCTTCTCCAACTCACACTGCGCAATACTGATCTTCTTCTCACACATTTGCTTCCAGTAGGCGGCGTTCGCCAGTGATTTCTCTTGAGCGGAGACGAAGCGCAGCTCCAGCGCTATTTTCTCTCGATCGCACTCTTGCTGGCAATCCCTTCGCTTCTCCTCGCAATATTTCAGCCCATCCCAGCACGAACCTTTCTCCGCAATGCTGCTCGCGAGATCCTCCCGTGCCACTCGCGCCTGTCTCACGGCGTCCTGCGCCACCGCATTGCACCAGGAATCCACCAGCGGCACCACAAACCCTGGCAAATCCTTCCCTGTCTTCCACATCGCAGCATCGCACAGCGCCGATCCCTTCACTGCCAATCCATCGCCATGGGACCCGTGGACGATCGCGAGAGGAGCAAGAAGGCGCAAGACAACAAATATTGCGCGCATTGCTCGTGAGCTCTAAAACCCTAGGAGTGACGTGGCGAGTGTGCGGCGTGGATGAATAGGATTGGCCCATTTCGTCCACGTCAATTGCGTAGCTTTTCTCGCGTTGTGTGAGAATGATCAAAGGAGAAATCGCGCTCGTTCTAGCGCTAGGTCACAAATTCTAGCCGAGAAATCTCGCTAGATGAGAGAGATCATCAGCATACACGTCGGGCAGGCAGGAATCCAGCTAGGGAATTCGTGCTGGGAGCTCTTCTGCCTGGAGCACGGCATTCAACCCAATGGAAAGGCGATCGATCGCAAGTAAGCGCGTGTCTTAATCCCCCGATTGCTCAAAGTTCCCCTCGAAATCTTCCTTCTCTTCCAGCGATCACCAGGAAGCCATGGCCGGAGCTACCAAGGAATCGTTTGGAACCTTTTTCAGCGAGGCGGCGTCCGCGACGAAGCACGTCCCAAGGGCGGTGATGGTGGATTTGGAGCCTACTGTGATCGATGAGATAAGAACTGGGAGCTACAGGGAGCTCTTCCATCCCGATCAGCTCATCTCTGGGAAGGAGGACGCAGCGAATAATTTCGCTCGAGGACACTACACAGGTATGTGATCGATCGATTGCTCCTAGAAATTCTTTTTCCCTCTTCCAGCTATAGTTGTGTTCTAGCTTTAGAACTCCATTGTGGTGATAGAAGTGCTCTAGAACACTATGGCTTTTCCCTCTTCTAGCTATAGTTGTGTTCTTCTAAGCCTCTAGCAGTATATAATTTGCTCTAGAACACTATGGTTTATATTTTTTACATAGTTCTAGCTAGCTTTTAACACTTTGGTACTAGCTAGTCCATGGCTAATGGTTGATTAACGTTATAGTGTTCTCCATTTTCCAGTTGGAAGAGAGATTCTGGAGCAGTGCCTAGACAGGATACGAAAGCTCGCAGACAATTGCTCGGGGTTGCAAGGATTTTTGGTTTTCAATGCGGTGGGAGGAGGAACTGGCTCGGGTTTGGGAGCGCTCTTGCTCGAGAGACTGACTTGTGACTATGGACGGAAGTCCAAGCTCGGGTTTTCCATATATCCATCCCCCAAGGTAAGAAGTTCCTTCTTACAAGGTGACCAAAAACTAAAAGTTCTTGGCAGATCTCCACGGCTGTTGTGGAGCCATACAACAGCGTTCTAGCAACGCACGCTCTACTCGAGCACTCAGACGTAGTCGCGGTTCTAGACAACGAGGCCATCTACGACATATGCCGAAAGTCCTTGAACATCGAGAGGCCGAGCTACACAAACTTAAACCGCCTCGTCTCGCAAGTCATCTCCTCGCTCACGACCTCGCTGCGATTCAACGGCGCTCTCAACGTAGACATCTCCGAGTTCCAGACCAACTTAGTCCCGTTCCCGCGGATCCACTTCATGCTCTCGTCCTACGCGCCGGTCATCTCGGCCGAGAGGGCCTTCCACGAGCAGCTCTCGGTTTCCGAGATCACCACGTCCGTCTTCGAGCCGGCGTCCATGATGGCCAAGTGCGATCCTCGCCACGGCAAGTACATGGCGTGCTGTATGATGTACCGCGGCGACTTGACGCCGAAAGAAGTCCAGCAGGCGGTGTCAAACATAAGGACCAAGCGCTCGGTTCAATTCGTGGACTGGTAAGGCTCCAAAGCTTCGCTTTTGCTGGCTTTCAATCGATCTAACTTTTTTGCTCACTACTTCCAAGGTGTCCGACTGGATTCAAGTGTGGCATAAACTACCAGCCGCCGACGGCGGTTCCAAACGGAGATCTGGCGAGAGTGAAGCGCGCAGTGTGTATGATCAGCAACAACACCGCGGTGGCGGACGTTTTCTCGCACATAAACCACAAGTTCGATCTCATGTTCTCCAAGCGCGCGTTTGTTCACTGGTACGTCGGCGAGGGGATGGAGGAGGGCGAGTTCTCGGAGGCCCGCGAGGACGTGGCGGCCCTGGAGAAGGACTACGCCGAGGTCGCCCAAGACGGCGACGAAGACGAGCAATCCCAAGTCAACGGAGCCGAAGCGTACTAGAGTCACAAGTCAACGACGTTGACTTGACTGTGAAAGCCAACCGATATTCTCGGTGTAAAAAACTTCGTACAAATAAAACATTCCGTACGAAAATATGTGGGTTCGAGTGTACGGTTTCGGCTCATAGAATATTCTATTTGGAGGGTAAGGATATTCTTCTAGTTTTTCGTACGGACCTTAATTCTTAGTGTTACGGAAACATCCCTTTGACATTCCGTACATAAAAGCCGTACACACCGAAAATTTAACACTCCCGATCGTTTTCTTTTCTCTTGCGCTGCTCCTAACTTTCAGGTCGACATCGCAATGAGCTGCTTGACATTGAATGGCGAGAGGTCGGAGGGCGGGCCATTGAGAAGCCTGTTGGTGATGAGCCTGTTAATGCTCTCGCTGGGATGGAACGCGTCCCAGAACACGTACTTTGTGCGGTCCGAGCACAGATTCGACAGCCCAGTGCACGTCAAGAGCCCGTTGTAGCTGCCTTGCCCGCAGCACGCCATGTTGGTGTACTGGAAGCCTGGAAGAGATGGACAAGTTTCACAGTGAAAACTTTAGATATTCACAGAGGAACTTGAGAGAAACTTGAGAGAAGCTTACAAACTTAGAGACCAACGTACCGTATTTGGATGGATTCTGGATGTACTCGTTGAGGATGTCGTAGCTGTTGACGTAGACAAATGTCGCTCCCTTGAGCTCCCGGTTGAGGCCCTCGATCATGGGTTTGAGCGCCGCATTGAAGCTCAGCGCGTGGTCATTGAGCTCCTGGATGCACTCGCCGGCTCTGGAGCTTCTCTGGAGCTGCGACGGGATACAGCCAATCGGTCCCATGTTGGACACGGTCACTTTGCGAGCGCCGAGGCTGTACACTGTCTGTAAAACCGGCGAGCGAGGAAAGGGAGTGGGGAATTAAAAGCAAAGGTGGGAAGGTAACAGCGACTTTACCTTGAGCTGGTTGCGCAGAGTCGCAATCAACAGCGCATTGAACTGCGATGGGGTGTACTGCCGAGCACGCTGCGCAAAGAGGAGTAAATAGTTGTTGATGTAGTCATTGCCACCGACTGTGAAGGAGTAAATCCCGTCCGAGATTAACTTCGCAGCTGCGGACGCTCCGGCCACAGCGGCCAGATCGCTTTTGTATTTTCTGAAGAGTCGGAATTGATCCGTCATTGTCAAGCGTTGAATCTGGAGATCAAGGAAGGACAAACGTGAAAACAAAAAAAAAATTCATTTGAGAAGTCGAAACGGAAGAGCTCACGAAGATGGTTCCAGTGTCGTCCAGGATCCCGGCTCCAGCCGACGCGAAGTTGACACCCAGCAGCAGATTCTGGCCCTTCGCCTGGGGATCCAAAACTGGGAGTATAGGCGGAGTCCCCATGTAATCACCTGAAACTCGAGATCATAGGTACGAAACTCCTCTATAGTGACAACTTACTCAACAGGTCTGATATGATCTTCCCGTTGCAGAAGCGGCCGGTGGCCGCGCTGTTCGGGAAGTCGATGCCGTTTGGTGCGAAGTTGGCTCGGGCGATAGAATTGATGAAGTTGTTGTTGCCAGCATCAACTAGCGAGTCACCAAACACGAACATCGCCTTCGCTTTGGACCTGCTTGCCGATCCAGCTGCCGCTACGGAGATGAGAAAAGTCAAGAGAACAAGGAGCTGGAACGCTTCCATTGTCCTTCGCTGCCCTGTTAGACAACACTTAGCAATCCAGCTTGAATGCAAACCGATATATGACTTTCGTACCTCTCGATGCGAAAGGTTCAACCCACAGCCAGCTTCGAAGCTACCGCATCGTACGTACGTCTGCAGCAAAATGGAGAGAATAGGAAGTGCAAGCTGCTCCTCGAAACCGAGCCTTATAGGCTTGAAACGGCTCTGAAGGAAAAAGAGAACAAACCAAGAGCATTTACCAGGCTCCATCCCACCACCACCACTTCCAGCTTTCTCGCTGCCATCGTCATTTGGCATACGTGACCAACCACCGTCATTGTTCACCCGGAACTAACTCAAGGCCTTGAATTCACGTGAAGATTATTAAATACACCGAGCAAACCGAGTTTGGTTGCGTCATGGAAGAGCTAGTAGCTGCCTGAGATTCATCGGGCTTATGACATTAGTACCACCAAACAGAGTTTGCTGAGCAATGAGAATGTTTGCCTTTTCGGTGGGATGGTAAGGATCCCAAAATACGTACTTGGTTCGGTCGTTGCAGATGGTAGAGAACGCAGTGCAGATAAAGAGGCCATTGTAGTTGCCTTGACCACAGCACGCTGAGTTGGATACTGTAAAGCCTGGGTCCAGCTTGAGCGTGTGAGCAAAACTTCAAAACAGGAAAAGAAAAACGAAAAACGAAAAACGAAAGGTCCTGATACATACCGTTTTTGCCTGGATTGGAGACCAAGTCTGAAAGAATGTCGTATGCGTTGACATATACAAAGAGAGCTCCTCTCAGTTCTCTGTTGAGTTCGTCAAGCATTGGTTTCAATTTGGAGTTGTAGTCCCTCGCGTACTCGTTCAGGTTCTGGACGCATTGTCCGTTGACACCTCTCTGAGTTATTTGAGAGGGGATGCAGCCTATTGGACCCATGTTGCCGACAGATATCTTGCGAGCTCCCATGTTGTACAGATCCTGTTGTTTCAATTCATCACTTCCGGCTAGAAACTCGAGTGGAGCTTGCCTTGAGTTGTTGCTTGAAAGTTGAGACGAGGAGAGTGTTGTACTGCGGGGGTGTGTACTGCCTTGCTCTGGCCGAAAGAGCCTGAAGATAATTGTTGATGTAGTCGTTTCCTCCAATTGTGAAAGAGTACAGGCCGGCTGCCACAATCCTATCTGCTGCTCGTCCTCCTACGAACGTCGCTAATTGGCCCTTGTACCGCCTGAACAAGTTGTATTGCTCAGAAACTCGCAAGCGTTGAACCTGGAAAGAAGAGTCTCCATCACATCCTTGAGCCGTGGACGCATTTTAACTTACAAACATCGCTCCTGTATCATCCAGAATCCCGGAGCCTGCAGAAGCAAAGTTTGCTCCCCTGAGAAGGTTCCTTCCAGTGTTCTTTGGATCTAGAATAGGCAGCACTGGCTCGGTCCCCATGTATTCACCTGCAAAAAGGTCATTCGGATCCGGAGAGCATCAGAAAACGCTTACTTATGTAGTCTGCCACTAGCCGGCCATTGCAAAATCTCCCAGTCCCGAGATGATTTGGCCAGTCCTCGCCATTGGGAGCAAAGTTTGCCTTCGCCAGAGAATTCAGGTAGTTGTTGTTCCCGGAATCCACCAGCGAGTCACCAAAGATAAAGATCGCCTTTGCACCGCGGCCACCACGACCACCACGACCACCATTTCTGTATTTCGCGTGTGACGTTTCTGCGGCAGCGAGAAGGATGACCAAGCTCAGAGCCAAAAGCTTCTGCATGGTGGTGCTCCTTCTCTAGATCCCTCTTGGCGAGCCTCTCTTAAAGCGGTGTTATGGACAGAGACCATCAATCCACCTGCATAAAAGAAGCAAATGAATCGTTACATCATGGACAAAGCTCATATGACAAAAAAACGTTATAACTTGCCAGTAGCTTTAGCTTGTGAGCTTGTGGAGTTAAAACCAAAGCTTGCCCATGGGCGCCAGTGGATCGACGCTGCGACCAAAGATCGCGAGGCTCTTCCATTGCGGATCACATGTAGTGTACTAGGCACGGCATACAGTGATAGCATTTCCTCGATTCAATGCCTGATATTGGGGTCCCTGTCAAGCCTTTAAGAGAAGAAATTTCTTGTCCAAGTTGATCTGCGCCAAGCCAAGCGGGATAAAAAAGACGATCGATTCATCAACTCTCTACCTGGCAGCGATTAGGGTCTTGAATCGATCTTCCAATCCCGCGCTAGCGCGAGTGGGCTCCAACATTGAAGGATCTCCCAATAGCTCTCTGGCTGCCAGGCACAATAATTCTAAAACCCAAGCGAGGTGGCAGTATCTCAGTGGTTTGATTTGAATAGCCCGCCCATTGCTAATAATCTAGCTAGGGTTCTTCCCAAATGGCTATGGCGATGGCGATGGCGCGGTGCTGTGGCGTCGGATGTCCACGAAGGCGCGATATCGCGCAGCACAGGGATGAATTCTTGAATCTGGCAGTGATTAAGCGGTACTCGCAGAGATTGGCTACGGCGCTAGCGATTTCAGGGCTTGTCTTTGTCGCTCCGCCCGCGGACGTTCGTTTCTTCACATCGCCATCGTTTTCTGCGCCGGCATTCGCCAGTGGACTTTTCCAAATGCCTCCCACAAGATTAAAGAACAGGCAAGTACTAGATGAAAATCTCTTCTTCTCTTTACGAATTTTGTCCTCTTATCAGATATTTTCTAGTGCGAGCTGGAGAATCGGAGTATGAGACCAGTGGAATTATTAACACCAATCCAGTCTCTAAAACTTCGCTAGAGAATGGCTTGTCCGAAGCTGGAAAGAAGCAAGCAGTGCAAGCTGCTGTGAAGCTCAAGAACTTGGGAGCATGCAAAGATAGTTGCTGGATTTGGCCTTCTATCACTCAGAGATCTTATCAAGCCGCGGAATTAATCGCCTATGTCAACGACATATCACGTAGGTGCATATCTTTTTCCTATGTTCTTCCTTGTTCTTGTTTTGTGACCGCTTCTTTCCTTTTATTTTTTATTTTTTGCAGTCGAATTGTCCCAGAGTATAGCTTTTTGGACGCTCGAGGACTCGGAGCATACGAGGGTAAAACTCTGGATGCTGTGAACGAGGTAAGCTAGTGCTTTTTCTTAGCCACTTTTCAATACTGGTTCCACAAGGTTTATGAGACCGACGTCGTGTCGCTTCAATCACGACCTCCGCCAAACACAAATGGAACTCCCAACGAAAGTGTCGCTGACGTGTTTGTGCGCGTCACTCAGCTCATGTCCATTCTTGAGACGCAGTACGCTGGTGATAGCATTGTCATCGTTTCGCCTGATTCCGACAATCTCTCTGTTCTTCAAGCTGGTCTATATGGCTTGGATCTTCGCAGGTGACTTCTTTCTTCTTGTGTAGAATCGTTTTCAAGTTTTCAATTATACAGGCACAGCCAGCTTAGTTTTGCACCTGGCGAGGTACGAGAAGTGGACATCAAATCTATTCCTAAACCTTCTGCGCCATTATCTGGTTATCTACCTAACTAGAAACTGAAAGTATGGCCCATTCAACTTTAAGAGAGAATCGGACTTTGGATTATGGTATGCGCTCTGAATCAAATGTTTTACCGGGTGCTCACGATTTTGCTTGTTCGCAGCTAGAACAATTTGGCAAACGCTTCTACCATGTCACTTATTCCTTCGACAAGGTTACCAAGCAGTTCGAAAGCGTCTTTGTCCCTGAGCCAAAGCAGCAACAAAACCAATACTAGCAGCGATAGAATTCAGTCTCGCTTGATTCTGACTGTGAGTCACGATTTAAGTATTGAACAAGAAGAATAAGCGCCAACAGGATTCATCAACCAACTATTTCTTTTCTTCTTTTTCCTAGCTCTCGACGTACCATCGAAAGATCAAGAAACCAAGAACAATCATCAGTAGCACCATGGGAGTTAACGGAGACGGAGAGGTACCTTCATTCATGTCTTACTTATTCCAAGCTCTGCATTCAGGTTTCCTTCCAAAGCTGTAGTTTTGACTGACGGAGCTCTGACATATTCTTGTATTGCCATCACGCCGACGCATCACTCTGGCCCTGAAGCCGAGGCAAGTTGCTGGAGACTCTTTAAAAAGTCGGTAAAGCTTTGTTTCTGTAAGTTTGGTTGTCCTTTTACATTCTTTTCCTGTCAGCCGAAATTGGAACGTATCAACTGTTTCGAATTACTACGCCGGCCAGAATCGACCAACAGTGTCTAGAATTTTACAAGCCAGATCGAGAAAGTTTCCCAGATCCTTGACAATGTCCGAATCCTGGATCCAGAGCAGCAGCACCAACGAAAAGAGTGCCAGCAGCAGCAGCTCCCTCCGATGCAAACGTTCTCCAACAATCCAGGAATAACAATACTCTCCGAGAAGAGAGGCCACTAGCAAGAGCAAAACAATCGAAGCTACATTGGACCATGAGCGTTTTTCCTCGTGGACGAGCTTGAAGAGATCACTTCTCCTGATCGTTATGATGTCTTCGCTATCGCCATCGCCAAAGTAGTAGTGATAGAGGTAGCGGAGCCTCCGGCGAATGTACCATGGACAGACGAGCAATCCCGCAACAATCGTGAGAACCACGAAGAGAACCATGATGGATCGGAAAGAAACATGACAAAGAAACTATGAAACTCCATTACAAAACTCGAGAGTTATATGAAGAACCTGAGACAACGAACTAAAAAACGCGAACAAAACGAAGACGTCACTTGCGTGTAGCTCAATGGTCAGAACTACAGCGCTCTCTCAAGTTGTGAAAATTCCGTGTGATTGCGATCGATCACACTTGGTTCATCACGTCAAACGCGGTCTCTACTGATCTCACAAGGGACGCGCAAAAAAGGCTTGGAAAAGTTCTCACTTTGATTGATTCACACAAAACTTTTTACATTGCAGAGCTCCGCTTGCCATCTTCCTCGATGAAACCAGGCAGGATCACCGCGTCGCGCTGGTTATCGAGCACGGCTTCCAAGCGCTTTGCGTCGACGTTGAAAGTCTTGGACATGATGTCCTTGCTGAAAGCCTTAAACACGGAGTTGGATCCTGCGAAAGATAAGAACGATCTTTTGAGGCCAAGAACTACGTGAAACACTATCAGACCTGCCAAGAACTGTGGACGGTTCCGCCGAGACGATGTGCTGAATCCAACGAACTCGAAATCACCATTCCGGGAAGCGATTTGGCACATCGGGAAGTAGCGAGGGACGAACACCACCTTGCTCTCGTCCAGTTCCTTGTCGAGCGCGTTGGTTCCATTCGGGTATGAGACTTGGATCCTTCCGTTGCCCTTGGTGATGAAGGCTACCTCGGCAGCTCTGGGATTCCAGTGCGGTGCGAGCATAGCTCCCTGGCAAAACCACGAAGTTTAGTTTCCTGGCAATAGAGATCACAGATGTTGGAACTTACTGGCTTCAAGCTGACTGCGAAAACTCCGACGTCCGCCTCTTTCAAGGGACTGAATTCCGCGCCATGGACAGCGATCGTCCAGCCGTTCTCGTTCTTAAAGTCGGGAGCTTTCTTGAGCAAGTTGAACGGCTTAGGCGCGTCACCACGAGCATTTGAAGCGGCCGAGTCTCCCTTCAAGAAATCATATCCAGCCCGTGATGTGTAGACAATGGGACCTTCGGTTTGGGAGCCCAGGATCTCTGAAACATCCTCGGGAGCCACCTACAAGAATCAAAGGTATTCATTCATGTAAGAGAAGGAACGAGCAAAAGTTGATATGCTTACCTTCAAAGCAGCAGCGACGGCCTCCTTACGAAATCCCGAGAGAATCGTTCGAGGATCAACTCCACCACCAACGAAAAACGATTGGAAGTGTCCAGCATCGAGGCTCTCGGATGTGTCACACATCCCATACAGACGCAGCCTCTGTCCCTCGTCGGTGTTGAGGACGTAGAACACGAAACCACCCGGGAGAGCGTAGATATCTCCAGTCTCTAAGTCCTGCCGGTTAAGGTAGTCTTGCTCGGCCCATCCCAAAGTCATTCGTCCTGGATTGATAGAAAGGATTTAGAGGAAACAAATCGAAATCCAAAAGAGAGAAGAGAGAAGCTTAGCTTACCTTTGTGGACGTAAAGCACGCAAGAGGCATCGAGGTACTGTGGAAGCAAAAGGCCCTTGGGCTCGATGGTGATGATGCTGAGACCAATGTGGTTCTCTGCAAGGGCTCCCAGCTCTTTGGGACCGGGAAGAACTTGGATATCCCCGGCTTCCGTACTCACCACCTGTACGGGTTCCTTGAGCACGAAAGGACTGGTCGCTTGCTTGTGATGGTCGCCTTCTTCGTCGCCACGGTCGTGGCGCTCATGGCGATCGTGTTCACTCGCGCTGGATGAGACGATAAGCAGGGCTAGCGCGCACAGGATCAGCGATTTTCGAGCCATTGTGTGAATCTGTAGAGAGATTTTAGAGAAAACTATCGACGAACGAACAAGAACACAAGAAAATCCACGAAATGTCGTCCAAAATCGAGAAGGGAACCACGAATCATCGCGATCAAAGAGGATAGCTCGATCGATGCAAGAATCCTGGCCAAGATCGCAAGAAAGAATGCTTACCCTGGGAGAGGAAGACGGAGGCGCTGCTTGGATGGAATGGCCGATCGATGGCCCTTAAAAATACGCCCTCGAGCGCCTCATCGTTTCCCATGCAAGCATTACATGCAGTGGGCAGGAAGGGTATATTCCTGTCATGATTCTTGAATAGATCCCAGCCGTTGCGCGTGGAATAGGGTTAGGGCTTCGCGGAGCGATGGCGGAGCTCAAGACGGAGGCCTCGGCGCGTCCTCACGCGGATCGCGATCGCAATTGTGAGTTTCTAGCTGATTCTCGGGAGGATCCTAGTTCTCGGGTGGAAGAAGAAGGTGTAGGGCTAGATTCTAGGAGGGATGATGTTCGCAAGGATGAGCAGCTTGATTTGGAGCGCGCCTCGGTAGCTCCTGGTGCCAGTGACGCTGAGGAGGACAAGAATGTCGAGGTAGTGAGGAGGGTAGATGGTCCTGGAATTGATCAAAAGGAGGGAGAAAGGAGGCTTCATGGAGAGAAGAAGGTCGAGGATGATTTGAATGAGGGAGAGAAAAACATCCAGGACGATGGAAGTGAGGAAGAGAAGAAGCTCGAGGATGAGAGGGAGAAAAAGATCCAGGAAGAGAAGAAGCTCGAGGATGAGGGAGAGAAAAAGATCCAGGAGGAAGAGGAGAAGGTCGAGGATGATCGAAGTGAGAGAGAGAAAAAGATCCAGGACGAGCAAGAGAAGAAGATCGAGGATGATCGAAATGAGGGAGAGAAAAAGCTCCAGGACGATGGAAGTGAGGAAGAGAAGAAGCTTGACGAGAAGCTTCAGGACGATCTAGAAATCGCTGGGAGCCAGGAGGAAATGTCGATGGAGGCTGCAGGTGACCCGACCAAGCCAAAGATCTTGCGGACGTTTGAGAGGAGGAAAAAGCCAATGAAGGTGTTCGAGAGAAGGAAGAAGAAGGTAGATGGTGAGGCTTCGGGTGGGAACGAGGACAGTGAGAAGAAGGAGGCCATAGATGCTGAGAAGAAAAAACTCAAGAGGCCGAGGCCGGATGATGGTGAGGATACAAAGCTGGCGCAGGAGGGCAAAGTCGCGAAGAAACCGAAGGAAGGAAAGCAGCGCAACCTGAAAGAGAAGCTAAGGGAAGAAAAACAGAGCACTTCCAAGGAGCAGTCAAAGGAAGGGAAGCTGAAAAACGTGAAGCAGACCAAGAAGCTGTTAAAGTGTCAGTCCGATGGCTCAAAGAAGGAGTCGGGCGATGCAAATGGTTTATCGAGCGAGCGTAAAAGAACTCAGGACAGCGAAAAGAAAAAGGTCGAAAAGAAGAGATCGAGTGATGCTGACATTAAGGATACAAAGCAGGCGAAGAAGAACAAGGCCTCGAAGGAGACGACGGAGAAGCAGGACATTTTGAAGGAGCAGCTGAAAGAAGGGAAAAAGGAGACGCTGAAAGAAGGAAAGAAGGAGAAGCTGAAAGAAGGATTGAAGGAGAAGGAGAAGGAAAAGTGGAACGATGTGAAGATCAAGGATCGGCCGAACCTGTTCAGGTCCCAGTCCAATGATTCAAAGAAGGAGGCGAAAGTGTCTACTTCCAAAGAATCGAGCGACGGCAAAAGACCTGAGGTGGAAGATGCTAAAAAGCCCCTGAAGACTCTTCATGTGGAGCCCGAGGCCCTGAATAATGCGTTGGAGGCAATCTCTACTCCGGTTTCGAGGCTTCTTGACGGTGGAGGTTCAAACAAAGTTCGTGAAGCGTAAGTACAGTTTTTGTCACATTCTACAACCCTTGTTCTGACTGGTTTTTGCTAATTCACAGTTACGAAGCTGCGAAAGAATTGAAGCAGCGTCGCCTAGCCCTGAAAGAGGAAACGGCGTCGGCATCCATGAAGTTTCTGAAAGCAGCGGCTGAATCAAAGCAGCAAACGCAATCGGACTCGCCTGTTTTCAAGGAACCTACACCGGACAATACAAGTCCCGCCGAGAAAGAGAAGCATGGAAGCGACGCTAAGAAACTCAAGGAAAGGGAGAAAGGAATAGCGCTGGAGACTTTCCAGGGGATGCTTGAAACGCTCACGCGAGCCAAAGAGAGCATTCAAAAAACTACGCTCTTTGCGATGGATTGCGCAAACAAAGGAATCGCCAAACAGGTATGGTCTTGGTTTTACGTTCCATGGCTGACGGACGGTTTTACCAACAGGTCATGGATGCTATAATGCGCAAACTTAAGAGGGAACGCGAACACAAGAAGCGCGTAGATTTGTTGTTCTTGGTGGATTCCATGGCGCAGTATCATCATCACAAAGGTGGAAGTTTGTTGTCAGAGTTTTACAAGATTCTGACTCCGTGATGGTCTCCAGGTGGACCGGATTATGCTTCTATCGTGGAAGGCTGTCTTGCTCGTTTCCTGACTGCCGTCGCTCCTCCAAACAGCCCCTCGGAAAATCGCCAGCAGTGTGTGAAGGTAAACTTCGTGTGCTTTCTTTCCACCGTGGCTTGAGTCGTTTCCATCAGGTGGTGAACTTGTGGGTGAAGAGGAACATCATGAAAGAAACTCTCCTCAAGGACACCATCGCCAGGCTCGGCATGGAAGCTGGTCTCAACACCACGCAGCGGCAGTACCAGCGTCACGACCGTGCATTCCACGATCCCATGCGTGAGATGGGCAGTGACATGCTTGTGGACGAGTACGGCAGGTATGGCTCACAAGCGTTTCTCTTTCACACTCCCGAGGCATGGCTGACGTTTCCTTGTGGGCTTGTAGCAACACAAGCTTTCAGCTCCCTGGATTTCTCGTCCGGAGGGACGACGAGGAGGACGAAGAGATGGAGATGGAGATGGAGATAGGAATGGATGTGTCTCCGGTGAAAGACCATAAGCTCCAGGTGGCTATGGAGGAAGCGGCAGAGCCCCAAAACGGTAGGACCCTTATGGTGAAAAGAGGCGTAGAGAGGCTTGCGCCGCTACCAACGTCGCCACCACCATCGCCCCCGCCGCTACCAGCGATGCCACCGCCATCTCCTCCTCGGCCTCCGAACTCGCCGCCCCCGCCATACCCGTCGACCACGATCCAGCAAACTTGGCAGCAGCATCGACGGCAGTGATTACCTTCCTCCTCGTATCTTGTAAAAAAAAAAATGGAAACCGGTGGTAAGTATGAACTCGTGCTAAGTTCTCGGCGGTCTAACGGAGTGCTACAGGGGCTGGTTCTTCCTTTCTATATACTCGAATCGCTCTCTCGTTTTTAATCCTGGGAAGAGATATCAGATGCGAACGAAGTGATATCTATCCGATCATTTTGCAACGCCGCGATGAGATGATGCTTTGCGGTAAAATCCCAGGGACCAATCCTTTTTTGTACTTGACTACTGTTAAACGAATATTCAGTCAAAGTCAAAGGGATATGCTTCTTGATTCGAAAGAGAGGTATGGCTTCTCGCACACTACTTTTTAATTTTATCGACTGACAAAACCGTTCCCTGTAGTGATCAAAAGAAAGCCGCGCGTTTGCACGTAAAAGAGAGAGTACTGTGCTTATATATGGTACGGGGGAAACTTGGCACGCACAAACTGCGTGGAGGGCTTGTTTATATACGAACTGAACGTGAACAAGTCTCAAGCGTGAACGTAACAGGTCTGTGTCTGGCTGTTTCAAGTTATCTACTGATTGTTTTGTTGCGTTCCTTAGCTACATTGATGGATCAGATCATATGAACAAACTTGGCGAGCGAAACGCTTGAGCTGAGCACGAACTAGTGCCGTGGTCCTTTTGGCTCCGTGAGGAGTGAAGTGAGCTTCACTGCTAAGCGGAGCCAAAAGCTCTGCGGCACTAAGCTTGTCTGCAAAGCAAAGCGCTCGCAAGACACCAGTCGGCCATTCAACACGGCAGGATCGGCGATTATGCTGCTACTAGAAGAAGAGAAAAAAAGAGTGGAGCACGAAAGTACAGACATTCTGGTGATCACATGGAGAAGACGTCAGCTGCGTGCGAGTTAGGAAGAGTCATGTGGAGGGTGTCTTTAAGGTACTGCCATCAGATTCGCTTCATTAGTTAGACAATCGTTGGCAGTTTGCGCCGGTTTGTTTTGTTTTAGCTCTATTTTATCCTTGCGATCTTGCCGTTTCTTTCATTGTCTGAGCGTGATCTCTTTTGGTCCTCAGGCACAACTCGCTGGATTTGTATGATACTCCACCGTGGTACCACCGGTTGCGTGAACTTTACCACCGTTTGCCATTAAAGCTGTGGTGTCGCAGGGAATAGTAAGACGGTGGTGTTTTCCTTGTTGGGCTTTTGGTTTGCTTGCTGTGGCTTTTGTTATTCTTTTCCAGGCTTTTTTTTTCGTAGTGAATTGATTCGTTCTGTTTTCATGGTATTGTTTGGTAGCTGCTTATACTGGGTCTTTGGTGTCGACTAACTACCTCTCTCCACCCATTTGATCTGGTGTCAGGTCTCAATCAATTCACTGTGGATCTGTTCTTTGTATTTAAGGACAATGGCTATACGAACACTCTTACAGCTCAAAGGTGAAGCTAAGCTAGCTCTTCTCTCTCTTCTCTCTCGCGGTTCTTTCGACACAATGTGAGTGAGAGAGGATTGTTGTAAAGCTTGTTTTCTCTTCCCTGTCGGCTAACGACATGATGAATTCATGGTATTCCAGGTCGCCAGTTCTCGCTGCTCTTGGTTTTCTTCTCCACTGTACGCTGTTCCAGTTCGCTCAGGGACAAGGGTGGACAAGCGCTCATGCAACTTTCTATGGGGGAAGCGATGCAGCAGGGACAATGGGTACGTAATGCGTGAAGTTTTCTACAGTGAAGAGTTATAATATATGTGTGATGCTCTTCTTTTGTTTGTAGGTGGAGCTTGTGGTTATGGTAATTTGTACAGCCAGGGATACGGCAACAACAATGCCGCACTGAGCACTGCTTTGTTCAACTCTGGATTGAGCTGTGGTGCGTGCTTTGAGATCCGGTGTGACAGTGCTGCCGATCCAAGATGGTGCATTGCCGGGACTTCCGTTGTTGTCACTGCAACCAACTTCTGCCCTCCAAACTACGCTCTCGCAAACAACAACGGAGGATGGTGCAACCCTCCACTGGAACACTTCGACATGGCGCAGCCTGCGTGGGAGCAAATTGGCATCTACAGGGGAGGCATTGTTCCCGTCCAATACAGAAGGTAAAGTCGAAAGCCTTTAAAAGCCGCTCATAACTTTTTCTCGTTTGGTGGATAACAGAGTCAGCTGCGTCAAGAAGGGAGGAATCCACTTCACAATGAACGGCCACACGTATTTCAATCTGGTGCTCATCAGCAACGTTGGCGGAGCCGGCGACGTGCACGCCGTGTCCATCAAAGGCTCCGGCACCGGTTGGCAAGACATGAGCCGGAACTGGGGACAAAACTGGCAGAGCAATGGCCAGTTCCAGGGGCAGAGCCTCTCGTTCAAAGTCACCACGAGCGATGGCAAAAGCGTGGTCTCCATGGACGTGGCTCCCGCCGACTGGCAGTATGGACAAACCTTCGAAGGGTCCCAGTTTGATTGAAAAGTACGTTGTTTTTCTCTGGAGCTTTTCTGGTTCGTCCTGTACTTATGGCTGGCTGTGTTGCAGGGATGGAAGGAAAGAGATGGAAGAGATGAAAGACATGCTGGAAGATGGAAGAGGAGGTAAAAGTTTCATTACATTCATGGAGGAAACGAAGAGCGTAGAGGGTCTAGAAAGGATGGGTTTTTAGCGCAGATTTGAGGATGGGGATGAGATGAAGAAACGACGGCCAACCTCCCCGCCGCTGGAAGAGATTTTAGAGATTCTAGAGAAGCTCGAGGAACAGTTTGCAAAGTCCAAATCGAGCAGACGAGCTCCACCACGCTGTCGGGAGTTTGCAAAGAGTCACGGGGAAAAATAGAAGATAAAAGGAAACGAGGCGAGCGTTATGAAGCTCTTGTGCACTGCATCGAAACCAAAAGAGAAAAGCTTTCTTAAGAGTTTGCGAGCTTCAGTCCAAATGTATCTAACTGACAGCTTTAAAATCGAGGAGCGGGTTGTGCTTCTCACATGTTGTTCTTGTTTGTTGCCCCACGATGGGCCTTAAAATAATGGGTGGCGATTTTTCTGGTCATGGGTCGTGTGAAACATAAAGGAACACTACACATGGCTTTGGGATCTGTTTGAAACGATGAAAGGCCGTGAGGAATATGGAAGATTTCAAGTGTTTTTCTATTCTTGGACGTAAGATCGGAAAGAGACCTTTGCTTGAAGTTCAAAAGATCACTGCATTTACATTGACAACTTGTTTTCAAGTGCAAATTTGATTATTGCAAGTTTTGAAGAGCTTGTGCGTTGAGGAGGGCAATTTTCAAGCAAACCACCTCTAAGATTCCTCCGCAAGCTGGGCTTATTTTTTTCATATGTACAAAACGGCCATCTTCTTCAATCGTCGGATCGTTGCTCCTAAACTTTTAAAAACTCATTAGCAGCAGCAGGCTCCACATTTGCAAAGCTCTTGCATGCTGTGAAATCCAACCAATCAATGGCAAACTCAATCGCCCATCAATCCTGTTGTCAAGAGAAACTCTCCCTAGAATCGCTCCTCGCCATGAACTCTACCACCTTTCCTATCCCACCTGATCTTAGAAACTACGAAAGAATCAAAAGAACCACTCCATGAGCCGCGCAATGTCATGAGAACCACGAGAGTTGACCCGCAAACTAGAACTGCTCGCCCTCGAACGTCTGCCCATACGCCCAGTTTGCCCCGGCGACGTTGTAGGCGATGGTGGTTTTGCCATCGCTGGTTGTGACCTTGAAGGAGAGGGCCTGGCCGCCCAGGAGAGCGTTGCTCTGCCAGTTTTGGCCCCAGTTGCGGCTCATGGGGATCCAGTCGGTGCCCGAGCCTTTGATGGAGACGGCGTGCACGTCCCCGGCACCGCCAACGTTGGTGATTAGCACCAGGTTGAAGTAGGCGTGGCCGTTCATGGTGAATCGGATGCCACCACTCCTAGAGCAAGAGACTCTGCAAGAAAACCAGGAAACTTTTCTTAGTTTGGAAAAAGAAGAGATCCAAGAGAGAGGAAGATGGATGAAGTCAAGTCAGTTTGAAAGAATCTAAACTCTAAAGAGACTGGCAAGAGAAACAGTAAGGTAGAAAAGCTTTCTGGACACCAAACGTGAGCAGCTCCCGAGTTCAGACAGAAAGTGAAGGTGGGTCTCAGAAAAACTCCAGGAAACGCTCTGAAAGAACAGGGGACAAGATGTCGGACAGTGAGGGGGATGGGGTGTCAAAGTTCAGACGACATACTCAAAATGGGAACAGAGGTGACTGGATTTCTACCTTCTGTAGGAGATGGGGACAATCCCAGCAGAGTATTGTGCAATCTTGAGAAATGCAGGCTGGGCCATGTCAAAGTGCTGGAGGGGGGAGTTGCACCAGCCCCCATCGTTGCTGGGTTGGGAACTTGGAGGGCAGAAGTTTGTGGCTGTGACAACCACAGAGCCTGGGAGGCACCACTTGGGATCACTGCCACTTGCACACTTGACTTCAAAGCAGGCTCCGCAGCTCAGCCCATCTTGAAACAGAGCAGTGCTCAATGCTGCTGTGTTGGTGCCATATCCAGCACTCACCAAGTTTCCATAGCCACAGGCACCACCTGGAACAAATAGAAACCCAATATGTTAAAATGTTGGAGGGAAAGGATTTGAAGATTTTTACCCATTGTGCCTGCTGCATTGGATCCACCATAAAAGGTCGCATGGGCATCAGTCCAACCACTTCCATAGCCACCACCATGGACTACTCTGCTTAGCAAGAGTGCCATGAAGATCTTGAAAGAGGCAGAAAGGCTGGCCATGGAAACTGGAAAGGTCACTCGTTTAAAACTAGCTTTAGCTACAGGGAGGCTGCTCCTCCACAAACAAACGAATGAATGAATGAAGGGACTGCTGCAAATGTGTGAGGCTTATATAAGACTGGGCTAAACAACCACAGATTTTGTCAAACTTGCTGAGCTAGTTTATTTGGTTTTCTTCTTGGGTGTTTGGTTTGGGGATGTGTGTCAGCACATGATGCTACAGTATCCAAGGTCCCGCCTTCCCTCTTTTCAAGTCGCTGACACCCATGTAACACCAAGCTGTTCAACTGCAAGCCATCTTTGATGCCATTTTGCTACATTGACAATTGTCCTCTAGCACATTTGTCTTTGAAAACTTTCTTGGCCCCATGATCAACTGGGCATAATCTCAAAACTGTTTCCATGCAGCAAGAAAGTGACTCGCCATCCATCTCAACTAATAACTACTGAGGAACAAGAAGATCTTTGGATCAGCTGTGCAGAGCTCCAATCATCCCTGCTGCAATGCCATCTATTCATCCACACATCACCATCAGGAACATTTCTCCTGTCAAAAAAGAAATTTCTTCCTTTTCTCTTTTGGTTTTTTTGAAGTTTTATAAAAAGTGGAAAAAAAAGAGAGAGGCCATGTTGGCCCATGTGGGGTACCTGTTCACTTGACTGCCACAATGCAACCACATGGGGATGTCAGTAATTGTCTTCCATTTTCCCAAAAAAAACCCTCTGGGCTTCCTCCCAAGAAACTCTCCTCTTTGCAATGCAGCTGTGCAGTTTTTTGGGTGGGGGTCCAGTCAGTGAGTTCCATGAATGAGAGAAAAAGAATCAGACAGTCTGGGTCTGGGCAATTGCAGAAGCTTCAAAACTTAGCCTATGCTCCTTCAAGTTATAATCTGAAACTTTGAAGCTTGATGGTAGATTCCATTCACAGAGGCCTTGTTTGTTTTTTCGCTCGGGGTGGAAGAAGTACATCACAGACAAAACGTCATGTCCTATTTGCACTGCACGATTTCAAAGAAACAATAGTATAACAATGTTTAAGTTGACGAATCCGATCAAACTCGAACATGTTACTGAAAGTACTCTTGTTTTAGGAGATCAAGAACGATCAGTGAAAGTCATAAACGTTTTAATCTCAACTAGCTCTTTGACTACATTGTCTTAAGTAGATTAAAAAAGCATAGCAAATCTAACAAGAGCATATGAGATTCAAGTAAGCTCCAGAAAGTATAATTGCAGGTGTGTAGTTTTTCTTACATCGTGGTTGTCAAGGGATACAAGATCGATTTATGTAGTCTTTGTTTACGTCGTGGTTGTTTCCATCAAGCAAGGGAATTATATCTCCTTGGAACTTTCCTTCCTTCCACTGCTTGAGCGACGGCCTCAAATCCTCCAGCCCCGCGATCCCTTCCAGCAGCGGCAGCAGCTTGATCAAATGCCTCTCGCGCTCTTCCTCCTCCATGCTCCACTCCGAAAAAGGCACGATCGCCAAGCCATTCTCCTCATTGCTCGCAAACGTCAGTGGGTTGTCATCTATGGCCACCACTCTCGTCAAATCCTGCCCCAGAATCACCAGGGGCTTGGTGCCCCGGACGCAGGAATTGCAATAGAACCGGCGTGCGATGCTCACTTTGAGAATGTGGTCGATGATCCGATCCGCGCGCTCCTGGTTGCTGGACGTGAAGATGACGATCTCGTAGAGCTTGCTTACTCTGGCCAGGAATTCATCCAGCCCCGGCCGTTTGGTCGCCCTTCCATACACTAGCGTGTTGTCAATGTCTAGCACAAGCGTAGGCTTGGTGCACGCCATAGCCCTAAACCCTAACCATGAACCAGGAATATCCTCCAATTCCCGCCAATTTCAAACTCTTGTGTGAGAGAGAACACTTCCGAAAGCCTTGCCTCAAAAGTAATTATCTTCCCCAAATTGCTGTGGAGGATCCAAGCAATTTGTGCTGGTCCAACTTGATGCACTGCTTGGTACGATGTTTGGAAACTGTTGGACACCATGTAAATGGACAAGATTGATGTTCAAATGACCTCATGGCCCAATGGATTAGGTGCTGGTCTACAGAACCAGAGATTCTGGGTTTGATCCCCAGTGAGGTCGAACCCAGTATCTCTTTTGCCATACATGCATCTGAGCAAAATCTGTCGAGGAAGATGAGACATGCTTAATGGCTTCAAGCTTGGGGTAGCTTGTCTAACCATAATACTCGAGCTTGGATAATTGGGGTAGCTAGGGGGAGTTTACCTCTCGAGCAGAACCATAATAGGGTAATCTGTTTCATCAACCACTAAGTCATCCTTAAAAACACACAATCTATCTTGTCAATCTTGTACATTTCATCCTTTGCGAAAGGCCTGCCAGAGATTTGGATCTCTACGTGTAGACTACAAAATAGCACCTGGTCGATCTCTGGGACAAGCAGCCAAAGTAGAAGCTTTGATGGCTGGAATGGCATTTCCTCACACTTTGGTGATGCTAAAGTCCATGATGGAAGGTGAACTCAGACTTACAAAGTGGATGATTTACCAAGAGATTACGAGCATCTCTCACGAGCCACTGGATCTGAGGGGTATGTTGTGGTGTAAAAAGGGATGGACATAACACTCATGAGCTCGTTCATTGAGTTCCGACTCTTTTTACATGACTCAAGGGACATGACTCATGACCACGTGGACATGCCACGTCAGCTGATCGAGACTGACATCTCGACACTCCCACTCTGGCTCGATCAGCTGAGAGGATGGACTACCCCTCCCACTCAGCCGAAACAGATGGAGAGCAGACTCCCAGTGCAGCGCGATGGCGTTCAAAGGAGTCTCGAGCCAAAGCCTTCGTGAGTATATCAGCCACCATTGCCTCGGTGGGGCAATATTCCAGCAACAACTTTCCATTTTGGACTTGTTCCCGCACGTAGTGGAAACGAATCTCGATGTGTTTCGTCCGAGAATGGAAGCGCGGATTGGCGGCCAGTGCAAGAGCACTTTGGTTGTCCGAGAACAGCACCATAGGGCCGGTGCAAGCAGGAATCTGGGGCAGGTCACGGCAGAACTGGGTCAACCAAATCGCTTCTTTGCTGGCAGCGGTTAGGGCAATGTACTCTGCCTCTGTCGAGGACAGAGCCACCAGCGGCTGGCGCTTACTGCTCCAGGACACAGCAGCCCCATGGAGCAAGAACGTATACCCGGAGGTAGAGCGCCTTGAGTCCTGGTCGCCCGCCCAGTCCGCATCCGAGTACCCATGAAGTTCCTGTGACACAGCAGCGCCATAGTGAAGCTGCAAATGCAAGGTACCTCGAACGTAGCGGAAAATCCGCTTCACAGCTTGCCAATGTCCAGGTCCGGGGTTCTCGAGGAACTGGGAGACCATCCCAACAGCATAGGCGAGATCTGGTCGTGTGCCCAGCATCAAATAAACAAGACTTCCCACAGCTTGACGATATGGCACCGTGGCCATGTACTCGCGTTCTTCCTCTGTGACAGGGGCCATGTCACGGCTGAGTTTGTGATTGACCTCAAGAGGTGTGGCCACGGAAGAGCAGTCCAGCATATTGAAGCGTTCCAAGATCTCCCTTGCATAGTGAGCTTGTGTCAAACTCAAGGTGCGTGCTCCTCGATTGCGTATAATTTGGATGCCAAGGAAATGGCGAAGCTCGCCCAGGTCAGACATCTCAAATTCTTCACTCAGCTTCTTTTTCATCTCGTCCAGCAGGTGGCGGGTTTTTGCACCGAGAATGCAGTCGTCAACGTACACAGCAATGGTTTCACCCGTTTCCATGTGAAGCGCCAAGAATTGTTGATTCAGCAGCATGGAAGAATTTGCGGCTTGGGCCACGAAGATCGTGCGAAGCGACGTCCAGATTTCAGCAGCGGTCTTGGTGAGATCAATCAGCGGCAAGAATTCATCGCTCAATCCCAAGCCAATGACGGTGATGGCAAAAATCCCAATCTGATTGTAGCGTCTGCTCAGCGGGACGAGGCTCAGTCCCATCAACGATGTTCCACGCTCGTTTCGCAGAGAGGATCAGCCTGATTCTTGTCGCCCATGTGAAGAAATTCGTGCCACTGAATTTCTCCACCTTCTCGGTGGAAGCCACGAGAACTTGAGCAGCAACCGGTGGCAGCGGCGGCGGCAGCGGCAGCGGCGGTGGTGGTGGGGGCGGCGGAGGTGGTGGTGGTGTTGAAGCGGCCATGACAGCAACGTCAAATCAGCCAACCAGGATCGTCCCCGGAATCCGATACCATGTTGTGGTGTAAAAAGGGATGGACATAACACTCATGAGCTCGTTCATTGAGTTCCGATGTGGACATGCCACGTGGACATGCCACGTCAGCTGATCAAGACTGACATCTCGACAGGGTATGGGTTCTGCTGAGATCCAATCAAGCTGGCAGTCTTGGCAAAGCTGATCCAGTGCCTGAGTTATGGATCGCCCAAAAGAAGATGAGATCTGACAAGGATAATGATATCACTGAAGAAGTCCAGCCTTAGGTGCCCATCCTACAGCAGAACAGCATGTTATAGCTATTTGACTTCATGGCAGCGGGTGCTAGATTTTCTCACATTGATAAGTATGAAGCAATGGGAAAAATCCTAAAACTAGAGTTTCTCTCTATAATCCATCACCAATGTATTCACCAAGAGCGCATCCATAGACAGAGCAAAGCTGAGCAGCAGTAAAGTTGTGCTCTCCCTTTACAGCCACCCATGCCAGGATCAATAGCCTCTTCCTCATGCATCGCAAGAACACACACACAAAGTGCAGTTTTGGGTCTCATCCAAAACAAACTAATGCCCAACACCAAGGTCAAGAGGAGTACGGTCACCTTCCTGGCCGTGCACAATTGGGCATTGGATGATCGTTTTATGCTCTCGGTTCTGACTCCCACTCATAGGAGTATCTCACAGCCAAAACTCCAGATCCCACAACAGCAACATATGGGGCTAGTCACAGGTAAATCTCATGGTGTCAATTGATCCATTGTCTAGCTCCCCCACAGAAAAAGGATGGGATGATGGCAACCAAACTGGATAGTGAGATTCATGAGGCAATGGAAAGGGATTAGGTTGAGCACTTTCTTTAGAGTCTAGTGTTTTATGTGCAGCCTGGATATGTAGTTGAGTACATTGGCAGTGCAAGTCTTGTTTTCTTTTAGAAGCCTATCTTTGTACTTTTTGGACAAAAACAAATGAGAGAGCTAGCTGAGATTGCATTATTATGATACAGATACCCCCGGACACCCAAACTGTAGGAGGTGACATAGGAAAAATTGGATTTATTGCGCATTCGTGATTAATACCAGGTTACCAGATGGATGTACACCCCAGACAAATGTAACCAGAAATGGCCTAGTCAATGTACTTAACCAAAAATGGCCCACTTGGAGCTTGCATTTGTGGCTAGGGCTATTCTCCATTGGGCTTATTCATCACCAAAACTGAAGAGCACCTATGGCTGCCACTGCTGCCACACTGCCCCTGTGCCCAAATGCCACACAACACAAGCAAGACAAGTGATGGAAAAAGGAAATGGTTTAGGGTTCTACCCCATTCCATAGCATATTCTGCCAGCCTGCCAGGATAGCATACTCTGTTGAAAGGTATTTTAGCAAAACTCTTACCATGGCAACTCAGAAATGGAGAAAGATTTCTGCATCAACTCTAATGCATCCTAAGTTCTTCAGGGAGAAATCCAACTTGCAAATATATATATTTGATTTTGCCATTCATTAGGGTTCCCTGGTTCTTTCCACTTAACTCGAAATCCCTGAGAGAGGGGAATGAGATCCATGAGTTTATAATTGCTACCATGAGCTATGCAGATCTGCAGAACAATGCCAACACATAAAATTCTTTGGATCACTCTTAATCAATTGACAATGTAGCAGGGAAACTACAGTGATACATGATTGGAACATCATCAAAGAACCCTAAAGTAGGGAATTACAATAGTGGTAGTTGTGAATGAGGTAGATGGTGCTAGCATCATCATCTCAACAGGAACCTTGGTCTCCACAAGAAACACTACATAATAAAGAAAGAATAAATCCCAAGAAAATTTATTAAAAAACTTTAAAATTATATTTATAAGTTATACCACAAGATTAACCTAAATATAGATTGGCTTGAATATCAGGTATCAGGTATATTCACAATCCCATATATAGAATATTCTAGGTATATCCACCATCCCTTAAAATATATATATGTGTGTGTGTCTATATATATATATATATATATATATATATATATATATATATATATATATATGTATATATATATATATATATATATATATATATATATATATATATATATATATATATATATATATATATATATATATATATATATGTATATGTATATGTATGTGTATGTGTATGTGTATGTGTATGTATGTATGTATATATCTATCTATCTATCTATATATATATGTATGTATATGTATATGTATATGTATGTGTATGTGTATGTGTATGTATGTATGTATGTATGTATCTATCTATATATATATATGTATATGTATATATATATGTATATGTATATGTATATATATATGTATATGTATATGTATGTATATAAATCAACCAAGCATTTCTGCATGCAGCAAAGTTTTCATATAGGGATATTTGTTTTTGGCAATTATACTACTTAATTTATAATTTTTAATATTATCTGAGTATCTCTGCTAAAATAAATAATGTTTTAAGACTTTAATAGTATCTCTAGTAAAATATTTTAGGTTTTAAATTTTTTTATTCTAATTGTAGAAAAGACTTTACAAGTATTTCTAGTAGAAGCATTATTGGCTTGAAGTGCTTGCATTATTTCTTACAACAAAGAACACCAAAACTATTGTCTATAAATATAATTATTTTCTAAAATAAAAAATAATTTATTGTTTATTGGATTGCAAAAATGTTTAGTTTCTCTTGTTTATCTGAATATTATTTACTATAAAATATAGTTGTTATATATTATAATTTTAGAAAAATATAACCTTTATAGTTTTGTGAGTGTATGGAATACATAAATATGCATCTTTGATTACCCCAAAAACCCTTATTGATACAAGAGAGAATGAGTGTGCCTAGTCAATATCATCCTATAGTGTATATCAGTTGTATATTGCAACTAGCAGAGGTGGATTACTCTATGACAAAGAAGTAGCAATTTGGGATTTTAATAAGTTTTATACATACTTACATAGTTCTTGGACATGGTGATCATACTGTATTCACTTCATTATTGAAGTGGAACAATTAAGTTGGTTAGTAGGCTCACTTTAGATTATATATGACTTTGAGGTTGTTCATTATTTAAAGAGTTTTATAGTTGATGATGACAATTTTTCTCAAGCTTCTTTCCCTTCTTTGCTCTTTTTTTATATTTATGATGAGTCTATTATTCTAACATCAATAAGTTTTCTAAACAAAGATTTGCTATTATTGAAGAGGAAGCCCCTCAACACCAATCTATCATCACTCAATTGTTGCTTAAAATCTTTTGTGTGAACTCTCTGAAACCCTAGTAATGTGGGAGAAGGGGCTGATCTGTTGATCATTTTGCTTGAAAACCATTTCGTTTTCGTAAGCTAGTACAAACTAGTGAAAGGGTTAGAGTTGACTTCAGTTGGCTTAAACTTTAATAGGTAGTTTGTATGATGCAACTCGAAAGGGATGCTGATTTTTGGGGCTAAGGCAATTGAGTTGGATAGACTTCTCAATTGCCTAAGCCCTCAATTTAAAAACCCTGGAGTTGGTGTAAAAAAATGGCCATGTGCTTTTCTAAGAAGGGTGACCTTTGAGCCTTTCTTTTATAGCATTGTGTTTGGTGGCAAGTTGCACCTTGCATTTCATTAAACTCTATGAAAGTAGTGAGCTCTTATAGATTTTGACTTAGTCTTGGTAGCCCTACACCTTGACTGAGGATGGTGATATCCAACTTAGTTGTTTGAGTTTAAGATGTTGGTACTTATACTATAGCTTTGTTTATGAGGAGGTTGTGTACTAATATGAGTCCATCTTATGGTTTTCACTTTAGTTTCGACTGAGTATTGATCATGCATAACTAGCCTCTTCAAGGCATGCTCAGAGCTGTTGGCTAAATGTATTAGTGAGCTTATTTAAGTTGAATTGGATTTGAGTGGTCATTTAGTTTATGCTTGTCCATGAACCTTTATTTTGTACCTAAGGTATTACGTTTATGTTGGCCAAGTATATGACTTAAGTTTAGTGTTTGGGTCTTATGAAGACAAGTTGAAGAGTGATTGTTGGTTGCTTTACAACTAGTGATTGCTTGTAAACTTTGTCAAGGACTGTTTGACACTTGCTTCGCTTGATGATGATTTAGCAGTGATGGTTTACTTTACTGGATGGTGTTGTGGAGGATCATATTGTTAGCATTACATAGTTTTTCTATGTTGGCATATCGATTCCTCTGTTGATATCATTTGGTTGTGTTTAGTTTATAGTGTTGGATTTCATGGAGACTTGGATGTGGTGATTCACTCCTTAAGAAAGTGTTATCTGTAACTGAGTTTTGCTGAAGGATTAATCTCAGATACTGACTAAAGTATCTTCGACTTTGGTTAGCTTAGTTACTAGAGAGTTTTGAGTGGTGATTCACTCTTGCTTTCTTCTAACCTTGTTTTAGTGTCGATAGCATTGAAGTGATGCCTTATCATTGACATTATTAATGTTGAGAATCAAATGAAATGAAATGTCTCTCTTTAAGATTGATGTCAGGTTTCATTAGTCTCGATGAAGATAGTGTTGATGATTTGGCTATCGCTTTGTATTATTGGCATTCGTGCATTTACTAGTTAGCAACTTTATTGACATTCAAACGAGCTGAGTGGCAAGTTTGAGTTAGTTGTGTTTTAGATGAGATTATTTAGTAGGGGTTGAGCTTTGGCTTTTCCTTGAAAAGTGATTTAGTCGTGGACTATGCTAACTCTACAAGCGGATGAGTTAGTGATCGATATTGGAATGTTTGAATCCTTATTGGATTTGAGTTAGAATATATCGATCATTGATGATTCTTCTTGTACTTGTTATGAAGTGACTTACATCTTGCTTTAGATGGATTCATGGAGGATCATTTAGTGATCACTTGTTAAGCATAACTCCATTGTGTTTGGCTTTTAGATTGATACAGATATGCTCTTCATTAGCTTTGGCATTATAAAGTTTGGCTTATGGATGTGTTGAGGAGGATATTGTGGGTTGTACCATAATTTCTTCTTTAGCATTAAAATTAGTTCATGCAAGAGTTGTGATCATTATTAAACAAGACTTGGCTATAGACTTTTTTGAGCTTTTGGTTCCTTGAGTTTTCATGTTTGTGGTCCATTTGTTAGAAGTTGTTAGGGAAGGCATTTTGGCTCATTAACTTCAATGTTGAAGTTGGTTTTTGCATCTAGCAATCATTGATGATGATTAACTATCATCTAGAATGGTTGATTATCCTTGTCAAAAGGTTTTACTTGATTATTGTTGATATAGACTGATTTGTTGTTCTTCGAATGGTAGATTCTTTCTTCGATAATGATTATGCATCTCTTTATTGATGGGATGATTGATGTTATTTCATAATAGTTAGTTGTTTTTTTTGATGGCTTATAGCTTTTTGCAGTACCACATGTTTTTTGTGGTTTGCTCTGGATTGTGTGAGATATAAAATCCCTAGGCCCCAAGGTGGAGCCGAAAGGGTGCCACGCGGTAGTGGCCGAAGCGAAAGCCAAACGAGTGTAACACGTTTGAACTAAAAAACTCCGACTTGAAAGGTCAAGAGCGGGAGTGGAACTCCCAACAAAGTGCTCAAGGAACAAGCACGAAGCAAGCAATGAGTGAGTCTCTTGGAAAGGGACATAAGAGGACCAAAACATGACACGTGGAGGAATCCGAGATGGATCCGAGATGGAGCTGAGATGGAGTTTGAGATGGATCTGAGATGAACCCGAGATGGAGTCTAAGGTGGAGTCCGAGACGAACCTGAGATGGAGTCCAAGGTGGAGTATGAGGTGGAGTCCGACATGGAGTTTGAGATGGAGTCCGAGAGGGACCCGAGGTGGAGTCCAAGATGGAGTCCAAGACGAACCCGAGATGGAGTCCAAGGTGGAGTCCGAGATGGAGTCCGAGATGGGCCTAAGATGGAGTCCAAGATGGATCCAAGATGGACCCGAGATGGAGTCCGAGATGGAGTCCGAGACGGACCTGAGATGGGACCGAGACCAAGACTGAGACCGAGTTTGAGTCCGAGTCTGAGTTTGAGTCCGAATACTAATATAAGCAGTTGGGTGAAAGCCCAAAGCGATCATCCCCCAGGGGCAGAGGGGGGTTCCAAAAGTATAGTAGGGAGAGTGTGGGGGTTGGAGCCTAGTGGAGCTAGTTTGGCTAGGAAAGGCTAGTTTGGCCTAGAAAGGCCATACCCAGTGTTGGGTGATGAGCTGACCACTGGGAAGTCCAAGACTAGAGTTAATACGGACCGACAAGCGGGGTAGCTTGGTGAAGTGTTCAAGAGCCAGCTCTAGTTCCCCCAGGAGATCGAATGGTTGATGCTCCCAGTCCAAGTGTGGGTGGCACTACCTACTTGGATACCAGGCATGGCTCAATGGAACCTCGCTCTAAGCTCATAGCTAGAGCACCTAAAGGTGGAAGGCAGGGAGAGTACCCATGAGGCCCACATAGGGCCACGGTGTTCCGAAATGTTGTCCCAAAGTCCCATATTATGGAAAGGAAGAGGAGTAGCCCTTTGGTGTGGTGACCAAGGACACAGTCACACGGTGAGGAAGTCCCAGAGGACCGTGGGACTTAGTGGTCGGGCTTGTGGGCCTTGATCCAGTGGTAGTGTTGGTGAGTACGGCCATGGACAGAAAGGGACTTGGTGAGGACCAGAAAGGAGATATTGGGGAAGGCTATTCTCCATGTCTGCGGGCATCCTAAGAATGCTAAGGAGTGGATTTGGGATGACCACTCATGGACGGATGGCCCAGTCTTGGAGAGATAGGATTGCAATGCAGGTGGTGTTGGACCATCGATGTGACCAAGGTGAATGGGCATGGCCTAGCGTAACTGGCTGATATGTTGGTGGTACCTTGGGGTGTCAATCATGGGATCGGACACGTGGAGCACTTGGACCAAGTGCAAAGGTTGAGTGGCATGGATGCCATTCTCGGGGCGAACAAGCCCCAAGTCCTGAATTGGACTTATGGAGGTTGTGAATGAGACTCCTCCAAGTGGTGGGAGGTATAGTTAAGTGATTAAAGTAGAATGGAAAAATTAATCGCTTACAGATTGGCCTTTTGGGTTTGAGACATTAATAGGATGTTGCTAACACTTGCTTAAGGAACTTTAGTTCCTTCGTATTGTTGATCGGGATCTAGTCAGATTAGCTGGTGTGATAGTTGGCATAAATGGATGTTTGTTGGTCTTACCGCATTCATTTTATTCTGTTGATTGTTGTTCGAGTTAGATTTGATAAATTTGTCCTTCGGGTGATACATTCACGAACATCTTGCTTGTCAGTCAATGATACTTTGTGTTCTTTGAGTTATCTTTTGTAAGTTGTTTGGCATACTTTTTACAATCTTTGGTAGTTAAGCTTTATCATTGAGTTTTTTCAATGATACACTTGCTATTAAGTTTTGTTAGATAGTAAATCATATGTTTCCAAACATGATGATCTTGGTGGTTTCTGCACTCTACTACTAGTTTATTGAATGATAACTTACTTGGAATACTTTTGTGTTCTAATATAAGATTTCATCACTGATACTTAGGACTCTAAGATATCATTGTCTATGAATTTGATATTGTCCATTTATTGATCTTTAAACTTGGGTCAGTATAGGCAAACTGGCTTCGACACTTCGTGTGCATGGTGAAATCTCTAGTTATGGGGTAGCTACTGTCGACTGGTCACATCACCCGCCTCTCTGTCGATGTTCCTTATTCTGTTCAAAAGGGCATGATCGTGTAAACAACTCTAACTGCCTATTTATAGTATTTTATCTAAACCTTACCGACGGGTTTGGTTTCTTTGCTCAAGAGGGTTGGGGCCTCTAGCTTCTCTCTCTATGTCCTTGCAGGCAGGGGCATATCACACTTTTGTAAGTTGGGTGACATCCAGAGTAGTAAGGGTGGCTAACTCCGTTGGTCATTTCCTTGTCAGCAACGGCCGAACGTTCCAAATGTATAGTAGGGATAGTGGGCAGGTCGGGCATGGCCGACCAACCTAAGGCATAGTTTAGCTCCTGCTTACGTGGCTGTCCTTGTTCTGTGTCCAGCTTGGGTTTAAGCCCAAGTTCTACACCATGCTAGCTAGTGGAGTACCCATGTCATTGCGTTAGGCCACCAGTATGCTGAAAGAGCACTAGACTTTGTTTGGCTTTGTTTTGCATGCTGGTTCTGGCATTGGGATGCTTGTTGCTCTAGGACTATTTCAAGTTGCTCCAGGCTCTTGTCCCTTCGCTCCTTGAGCTGTATGCTCAGAAGTTGCTCCGTGGTCCGGTTCCGTCACTCCTTGGCTCCATGCTTGGGAGTTTGGCACCGTTTCTTCGTTTAGTGGCTCAAAGCTTTAAATCTCAGGTTCCACACCACTGTCCTATGGACATGTGGCATGTGACATGTGGCACATTGAAGGTTTAGGTTCCGCTTCGTAATGTTATCTTATAGTAAATCACCATAGGATAAAGGGTTAAAACCATATGTGCTATATTTGGTATCAAAGGTGTTATGCACAATGAAGTGGCTATCAATCCTGATGTGGGCAAAAAAGTTGTGTGGTTGTACTAGCACACACTTAACCTTGCTTTGCTTGTGGATGCGCTCCTGGAGAATGTGGCAGTAGCAGATACAAGCGAGAAACCCTAACATTAGGGTTTTCCCTATCACTTCATACCTTTTGGTGTGAGAAAATCTAGTGTCCATAGCCATGAAGTTGAATAGCTATAGCTTGTAATTAGGTTTGCCTAGCCATACAGCGTGCCTCTCAGTGCAAGATTTTGAGAAGAATCCAAAGTTTTTTTTTAGCATGCTACGTCTACTTATATGTCCCATTATCATGTTGATGGGATGAAAGAGTTTATGTAAACAAGACTTTTTGTTAACAAAACTTTATTATCAAGCCATAGAGATTATCCCATCTTGGTGAAAATGAAATTATGTTGTATTTTCCAATTGTTAAATAAAACATAAGTTTAATCGATGGTTTGCTTATACTATTTGCTCCAAGCACAACCAAGGAATTCATGGTAAGTTTGGGGAACACATCCTTTTGTTGTTCTTTATCCAAAAAGACATAGAAACAGAATTTATTATGTTTTGATAAAATGCCTAAGGAGTAGAATCCATTGAGTAGAGGATAGAATCTCCTACTCTCAGCTTAAGTTGGCCGAGTAGCGCACATGAATTTGGAGCCGAACTCCAAGCCTGTTGTGCTACGAAAAAAAGGGTCTGATACAATCCCACGAGCACTAGCTCCCCGTATTTAGCACCTACACGTAAAATGGTGTCAAATGGAGTCTGGCACAATTATGGCATACCGGTGGCATAACGCAAAGAGGAAGGCACCTCACTGACTAGAGCAGGGTGGAGCTTGAGCTTAGACCTAAGCCGGACCAAGAACAAGGAGCAACACAGCTTAGCAAGAGCTAAACTAATGTCTCAGGTGGTCGGACATGCATTCCAACCACTATCCCTATTATATATTTGGAACCCCCCATAGCCCCCCCACTAGTGATCTACACTTATCATACTTTGTCGTTAGAAAAGTATTTGGAAGCACCACTAGAGAGTTCCTTTAAGATTAGTTCCTAGATGTAGCGCACGTGGTTTTGACCCTTTATCCTATGGTGATTTACCATAGGATAACACCACGAAGCGGAACCTAGACCCTCTTTGTGCCACGTGACAGATGCCATGTGTCACATGCCACGTGTCCATAGGAACCTGAGGTTTAGGGCCTTGGGCCACTGAAGAAGGAACGGTGCCAAACTCCCAAGCATGGAGCCAAGGAGTGATGGAACCGAACCATGGAGCAACTCCTAAGCATAAAGCCCAAGGAGTGAAGGGACAGGATCCTGGAGCGACTTGGAACAGTCCTAAAGTAACCAGCATCCCAATGCTATGACCAGCACGCAAAACGGAGCCAAACAGAGTTTGGTGCTATTTCAGCATACCGGTGGCATAACGCGAGGACATGGGTACTCCACCAACTAGCATGGAATGGAACTTGGGCTTAAACCCAAGCCGGACGCAAAACAAGGACAGGCACGCAAGCGGGAGCTAGACTATGCCTCAGGTTGGTCGGCCATGCCTGACCTGCCCACTATCCCTACTATACATTTGGAACCCCCCACAGCCCCCTCCCCCCTGAGGAACACACGCTTTGGGCTTTCACCCCAAGCCTCCCTTAGTATTAGGAGTTAGTCTTTGGGACAAGCTCGAAACTTACTAAATATGGAATGGCACTAAATTGCAAATTTGGACACGGGACGAACACCATTGTGTTCAGGCCAACCTCTACATTCTGTAAACATGCCAAATGAGCAAACCTAGACACTTACCATAAATAGCATTTAGGACCGAAATGAGACTAACAGTAAGGGCATGATAGCGAGGGTGTTTGGCAGACACGGTAAGCTATCATCTAGCAATATTGAGGGACCAATCTCAATACGCGAGGGTTCTTGTCACTAGCCAGTGCAAGACATAACGAGATGGGAACTCCTTACCGGGCTAAGTATGCTTAGCTAATAACACATAGGAATTCCGTCCTTATGCTCGTATGGTCTAAGTACACTCGAAATGCCCAGTTAACTCCACTAGCACAAGAGGGACTGATAAAGGGTCCAGCAATACCAACCTCCTGCCATTGTGGCAGTAAGGTAAGAGTGTTCGTAAGGACTAGTCGATAGGTAACTTTCGATACTCGAAGTCACATTCGCGACACTCTCCCCCCCTAGGGAAGATCAACATCCTCGTTGATGCATACTCGAGTCTAGAATACCGCCAAGGAAACAACTCCACAAAAAGTTCACGGTATTCACACTATGTGAGAAATGCACCAACTTAAATGAGCTAGGAGGCAACCTCTTTGTCTAACACAGATGCGCTACCAGCTCAGACACCTTTCGGCCGTCGCCGACAAGGAAATGACCAACGGAGTTAGCCACCCTTGCTGCTCTGGGAGTCACCCAGCTTACAAAAGTGTGATACGCCCTTGCCCGCAGGTGGCATAGAGAGAGAAGCTAGAGGCCCCAACCCTCATGAGCAAAGAAACCAAACTCGTCAGTAAGGTTTAGATAGACTACTATAAATAGGCAGTTAGAGTTGTTTACACGGTCACGCCCTTTTAACGAAATAAGGAACATCGACAAAGAGGCGGGTTATGTGACCAGTCGACAGCAGCAACCCCATGACTAGAGATTCCACCATGCACACGAAGTGCCAAAGCCAGTCTGCCTATACTGGCCCAAACTCAAAGATCAATACATGGACAATATCAAAGTCAGAAACAATGATATCTTAGAGACTTAATTATCAGGGAATATATCTTAGATTAGAACATAAAAGTATTCCAAGTAAGGTATCATCCGATAAACTAGTAGTATAGTACAGGAACCACCAAGATCAGTATAAGTGGTAAACATAGGAATCACCATCCAACAAAAGTCAATAGCAAGTATATCATCAAGGAAACTTAATGATGAAACTTAACTACTGAAGATGGCAGATAGTATGCCAAACAACTGACTAAAGATAACTCAAAGAACACAAAGTATCATCAACTGACAAGCACATTGTTCGCAAATGTATCACCCGAAGGAAATAACATCCCAATCTATCAGAACTAACCCGAGCAATGGTTAACAGAACAGAATGAATGTGGTAAGACCAACAAACACTCATTCATGCCAACTATCGCACTAGTCAATCTTAATAGATCCCAGTCAACAATACAAAGGAACGCAAGTTGCTTAAGCAAGTGTCAGCAACATCCTATCGATATCTCAAACCCAACAAACCAATCCAAGGCAAACCACAAGGAACATGTGGTATTGCGAAAAGCCATAAGCTATCAAAGAGAACAACTAACCATCATGAAAGATCATAAATCATCGTCAAAAAAACAATCTACCATCTCGAAGAACGGCAAATCATTCTATACTAACAATAATCAAGCAAAATCTTTTTAACAAGGACAAACAACTATCCTAGATGATAGTCAGTCATCACCAATGATTGCTAGATGCAAAAGCTAACTTCAACATCGAAGCTAATGAGCCAAAATGCCTTCCCCAACAACTTCTAATAAATGGAACAATGAGCGTAAACTCAAAGAACCAATAGCTCGAAGAAGCCTATAGCCAAGTCGTGCCTAGCAATGATCACAAGTTTTGCATAAACTAATTTCAATGCTAAAGAAGAAATCATGGTGTAACCCACAATATCTTCCTCAACACATCCATAAGCTAAACTTCATAATGCTAAAGCTAATGAAGAGCATGTTTGCATCAATCCAAAAGCCAAACACAATGGAGTTATGTTCAACAAGTGATCACAAAACGATCCTCCATGAATCCATCTATAGCAAGACGTAATTCACTTCGTAACAAGCACAAGAAGAATCATCAATGATCGATATATTCCAACTCAAATCCAAGCAGGATTCAAACATTCCAATATCGATCACTAACTCTTCCACTTGTAGAGTTAGCATAGTCCACGACTGAATCACTTTTCAAGGAAAAGCCAAAGCTCAACCCCTACTAAATAATCTCGTCTAGAACACAACTAACTCAAACTTGCCACTCAGTTTATTTGAACGTCAACACAGTTGCTAACTAGCAATTGAACAAATGCTAATAACACAAAGCTATAGCCAAATCATCAACACTATCTTCATCGAGACTAATGAAACTCAATATCAATCCTAAAGAGAGACATCTCATCTCACTTGAATCTCAACACCAATAATGTCAACGACTAGGCATCACTTCAATGCCATCCAACACTAGAACAAAGCTAGAAGAAAGCAAGAGTGAATCACCACTCAAAACTCTCTAGCAACCAAGTTAACCAAAGTCGAAGATACTTTACTCAGTATCCGAGACTAATTTTTTTGCAAAACTCAGTTACAGATAACACTTTATCAAGGAGTGAATCACCACACCCAAGACTCAATGAAATCCAACATTACGAACTAAACGCAATTAAATGATATTGACAGAGGTAGAGTCGACATGCCAATATGGAAAACCCATGTAAGTCTAACGACATGATCCTCTGTAACACCATCTGATAAAGTGAACCCATCACTACTAAATCATCATCGAGCAAAGCAAGTATCAGAGGTCCTCGAAAAAGTCTATAAGCAATCACTAGTCGCAAAGCAACTAATAATCACTCTTCAACTTGCCTTCACAAGACCCAAACATTAAACTTATGCCATCGAGTTATATACTTGTCTAATATCCCTAGGTACGAGATAAAGGTTCATGGACAAGCACGAACTAAATGACTACTCGAATCCAACTCAACCGCGATAAGCTCACCAATGCATTTAGCCAATAGCTTTGAGCATGCCTTGAAGAGGTTAGTTACACATGATCAACACTAAGTCGAAACTTAAGTGAAGACCATGAGATGGACTCATATCGGTACACAACCTCCACTTAGACAAAGCTATAGTATGGGTACCAACATTTCAACCGCAAACAACTAAGTTGGACATCACCATCCTCAGCCAAGGTGCAAGGCTTCCAAGACCAAGTTAAGATCAGTGAAAGTTCACTACTCTCATAGAGTCTTAACGAAATGCAAAGTGCAACCTGCCACCAAGCATAACACTACAAAAGAAAGGCACAAGGGTCAGCCTTCTTAAAAAAAAGTGCAACAGCCACTTTTCTACACCAACTCCAGACTCTATCCAACTTAATTGCTTTAGCTTCAAAAGTCAGCATCCCTTTCGGGCCGTATCATACAAATTACTTACTAAGGTCTAAGCTAACTGAAGTCAATTCCAACCCCTTCACTAGTTTGTAATGGCATACGAAAACGGAATGGTTTTTGGGCAAAGTGATCAACAGATCAGCCATTGGAAAAACCTAAGAAAATTTGTGGAAAAATTTCCATCCTAGAGAAAGAATGACTCTCAATCTAGGAATGCAAACTTTCAAAACTCAACCAACTTCCTCCTACTAACAACTTCACATAAGTTCACCTCAACACAAATTCTCAAGACCCATAGTATACTAAGCATCGAACATCATGCCCATTTATTCGACATCCAACACCGACTTCCGTAAAATGCAAAAATGAATATCCAAGGCTTGATCACGAAGACCACATCTTCAGATATCCACATTGCACTAACACTCTTCTTTTAACCACCTTCAAGATCCAATGTGAAGCTAAAACACTAACAAGAAAAATGACATAGAAAATCAAGGTTTAAGGAGAATTCCTTATCACTCGAAATAACAATGCCACTTCCACTAACACAAGTGCTAATGATGTCAATGCCTCAACTACACACTTTCTCCATCCAATAATCTACTTCAAGTGCTAACAGATCAACCAACAAGCCATAGCAATTGAATGCTATAACCTTTTTCCAACACCTAATGGGCAAACTTAAGGAACTAAGAACCCAACTTAAGCTTAACATAATGGACCACCACCGAGAATCCAGTCAAGGCTACTACAATGCTACTTCGTGTAAGTAGACTAGCGTCACTATCAACCACTTTGGGGTTGATCATCGTTTAACCAAGCAACTTCATAAACACATTGTTCACTATCACATGGATATGATATAAGTATCACAATGACTTGATCATCAATTGAGCAACACCACAAGTGATGTCTATGTCATTACTTCAAAGGTTTATGTGAGCATCAAGTGCCAACTCAATTCGACAAAATGCAACATAAATGCCACACTCCACCAATAGAGACTTACAACACTGAACACCACTAACTTTTGTTCACAACACGGACAAGCTTATGCCACTCTCTTTCCGACTCAAGGAGCAATAGCAAGGTTCCCTGAAAAAGAATTGAGCATTGCGATCCAAGTCTTCCAATAGCAAGTCTAGACAAAATGGTTTAGCGCTTCACTGCTATCCATCCCATAACTCACCACTTGTAAGACCATCATTTCCAATATGCATCAAGGGAGGGACACTTGATTAAGGTGAACACGAGCAATGAGTTAACACCTCGTTGTAAATCATCTCTCCAAAAAGAGAAAATGATTTACATATTTGATCCTTCGTCCCTGATGACTCTCTTTTCGGTCTCATCTTTGACTAAACCTCAAGCTTGCTTTCGCACTGCCTTCAGTCCAATCCAAGAAAAGTTTATGAGAGAGCATGGCAATGATTACTTGAATCCATAGACTCATCCCTACAGTCTTGTTTGATTTACTTGTAATCATGCCTAAGAAGGATCCACTAGTGCCGTGCTAAATAGCTACGGACTAGTCTATTTGCCACTCATAGCAAACCCAGGGAAAGTCTACTTTCACTCATGGTATATGGAACAACTCATGAAACCAACAATAGGCTAACATTAATCTTGCCAACTCAAAGTGTAATCTTGAGTTGCTAATGTGCTTTACTCACGAGTCCAAGCTCAAACCCGTGCGAACGGAACAACTCGATCCCTCTTGTGAGCCCAAGCTCAAGCTCACAAAATATGGTACAACAAGGTAACCAAATCCATACCCAAGGAACAAACGCGAAGTCTTTGCACCTATACGTGTACCCACTCAGATCATCGTTTTCATCTCTGCACATGCAACGAGACTAATTGCCCAATCTCATTGTATAGTACTCGCTGAGACTCATTCTTTGATACCAAATGTAGCGTGGTTTTGACCCTTTATCCTATGGTGATTTACCATAGGATAACACCACGAAGCGGAACCTAGACCCTCTTTGTGCCACGTGACAGATGCCACGTGTCCATGCCACGTGTCCATAGGAACCTGAGGTTCAAAACCTTGGGCCACTGAACGAAGGAACGGTGCCAAACTCCTAAGCATGGAGCTAAGGAGTGATGGAACCAAACCATGGAGCAACTCCTGAGCATAAAGCCCAAGGAGCGAAGGGACAGGAGCCCGAAGCGACTTGGAACAGTCCTAGAGTAACCAGCTATCCCAATGCTATGACCAGCACGCAAAACGGAGCCAAATAGAGTTTGGCGCTATTTCAGCATACCCGGTGGCATAACGCAAGGACATGGGTACTCCACCAACTAACATGGAATGGAACTTGGGCTTAGACCCAAG
>NW_003314353.1:203608-204971 GCF_000143415.4 Selaginella moellendorffii
CATGACATTAACATGAGACCTTATCTTATATTTTGAGGACCTATGTCTTGACTCTCCACAATGGAAGCAATGACCCACACTACCCGTTCCGCTAGTAGGTTGCTACTGCTTGTACGCACTAGGAGGAGGAACAAAGGACCTAGATCCAGAAGAAGCTGCTAGTGGTTTCCAACCACCACCACCTTTGTTAACCGTAGCTTGTGAGCCTCCAGGGTAAAACTTGCCTTCCACCCTCTGTTTCCAATCACCTTGTTTATTCCCAAAATTCTTATTCTTGTCCGAGGTACTAGCATATGGTTGTTGTTATTGTTCTATGAGTGAGTGACTAAAGGCAACTTGCTATGCTACCTCCTTACACTCTAGGTACGTCTTCGGCTTAAACTTCAAAATCTCATTGCGAGAAAGTGAACTTAAACCCTCCAGAAAATAACTTCGAGCATCTTTGTCACTCATATTTGTAATCATAATGCACTTTTGAGCAAACGCATTAATGTAATGCATGAGATCCACTCGTTGCTTTAACCGCCGCAGCTCCACGCAAAGTCTCAAACCAAGATCATCCGGCAAGTATTCCTTATGGATATGAGACTGCATCTTGGTCCAACTTCTAGTCTGCCCTTTTTCAGCACACACCTGGCACCACCAAGTTTTGGCATGATCGGTGAGAAAGGATTGCATGCATGCAACTTTCGTACGATCATCTACGTCTACCAATATAAAATAGTTTTCCATATTGTAGACCCAATCTTCCAAAACCTGATAATCCCACATGCCTCTGAAATTGGGTGGTTTAGGAGGCTTGAACTTTAAAACTCATGCAACTACAGAACTTCATCGTCCTCAGAATTTGAAGAGGAGTTCGATTGCTTAGGTTTAGCTGGTTTAGCTACCCCAACTTCTTTCTTCCTCTTTTTTTTCTCCTTCTTCAATTTGCGAATCTCCCTTCGCAAATTCTCAATCTCAACTTCCTGAGCAGTACGTTGCATCTGGCTCTTCCTCTTCTGACTCAGCCTTAGCCTCTTCTGCAGCATCTTTAACAGGAGTTTCCTCCTCTTGATTCGCCTGTCTAGAGGTTTTAGTGTCATTAACACGGTTCCTTTTCACCATCTCGCTAGCTGCATGCATGCCTCTATTAGTAATTGAACATGCATACAACGTTCTTACCGAATGGTGCAATCCAACTCATCCTACACAGGTTGCTTTGGATCTACTAGAAAAATCTCTACATATGCAACTTGAGTCAGAAAATCCAACAAAAGTTGGATAGGAATCGCTGAGACAATCCCTCTGATACCATATGTAGCGCACCTGAACTTGGAGCCGAACTCCAAGCCCGTTGTGCTACGAAACGAGGGTCCAGTAC
>NW_003314353.1:214139-247524 GCF_000143415.4 Selaginella moellendorffii
AGACCAGCCTCGTCGGAATGGCATGAGGCCTCACGTGATAACCCTACAATCTGACGGCCAACATATTCACTGGGATGGCATGGGGCCCCACGCGATACTGCAAGCCTTTGCTCCTCCTCCAGCTGAACCCTGTATGGGGTTCGATCGACAAGGGCCTTATGCAAGGGTTGGCCGTTCAGCTCAGTCTGCGCACTTTGCAGAGACCTTAAGTGTTTTGCTAGGGACGCAATCATCATGTTTGCACCCCCGCCACCCCATAGAGGTACAAAGAAGTTCCCATAGTTCTGGGCACCATGCCCATGAGCGATTATGCCAAACAGAGACACAGGCAGCTGCATGGATGAAGAGATTGCCTTGGGGGCAGGATTGAGTCGAGGTAAGCACGTCTTTTTCTGGTCCATTTTGTCGTGGATGATGCAGAGGTAAGAGTCAAGTCTCTCCATGGAGAGAATCCTGTTATGATAATATGCAGTCCTGCAGCTTCTCTGCTCGATGTTGTGGTCGAGCCGCCTTCTAACCAACGTCTCTCGCTCTTGAGCGCTGCAAGAATTCTTCGACAAAGCCATTTTGATAGCAGTGCACTCGTCACACTTTGAAAAGCTGGAGTACTTTCCTATACTCACATCCCTGAACCTGTTGCTCCACAATCTACTAAATCTAGATTGGCTCAGCTTCCTGTAGCCATTACTCTGGAGTTCCCGATTCACATCTTCCAATATGGCCCCCTTGGTATACATGGAAGGGAGAACTCGTTGGGTGTCTCGTGTTCCATCTTCCAAGAGGCGGGTTTTATGTGGTTGCTGCTCGCTACATGTCTCGACAAACCTCTTGAAGATTGCCTCTCCATATACAACATGACCCCTGGTTTTGTGCGTACCGTCGTTCCCATGGACTGCCTGTTGAACCCTTTGTTCCTCGAACTCAGTTTTGATTCTGTAGAATGTGGTTCGAGGGACTCCATAAATGATTCTCCATGCCTTCATGCAGACCAAACCCCTCTGGAAGACCATGCCCCTCACCTGATGTTCTGAAGCATCAACAGATGACCGTAATGCCTCATACACAAAATTGCGAGCTGCCTTCCAGGACAATGTCTTGTATCTTGCTCTCTCCTCTTCAATAGCATCCCAATCAGCATGTTGACAGCACCTCCTCTTGCAACAAGCAACTGTCGAGACCATTCGAACCTCCATCGCCATTTTCTGCCTTTTCGGTTCGTTGCTCAGATCCCTTTGGCTGCGCTTTAGGAAGGTGTACTTTCTTTTCCCATGAAGAGATGTTCTGTCATCAGTTGTAGTGGTGTTTGATTGTGAATCCTTCACATTCTCAAACACTAAGTGCCTCAATTTCCACCGCACAATGCTTCCAATAGTCAGACTGTTTTCTTCTGTGTCAACAACCTCTAAAATCGCAACTCCAATATCATCCCAGCCCAATTCTTGATTAGCAACCGCATCTCTTAGATCGACAACTGTGGCTAAGCCCTCAGCTACCACCTCCCCCTCGGGGTTGTTTAGAAACACCTTTGCCTGAATCCAGGTAGCACGGTTCTTAAGATCCACGGAGGGAACATGCGTTGCACTTGCGCTGTCCCCAACATCTGCTTTCTTCTAAAGATTTTTCAAGGCAACAACAACATTTACCCCGACGACCATCTCTCCTCGTTCAATAGCAACCACATTCCCATCGAAGACAGTCTCTACTGATACAGCAGCATTGCCTTCCCCAAGCCTTTCACAGTGTATAACAAAGTTCCGATCCATAGACACAAGGGTCCCTTTTGCAACTCTCTTCCCACCATTCAAAATGTAAACCTTTTCCCCAACCCTGAAGGCCATTCTGAAAGTGCAGAAAAGAAGTTAAGACCATACAAAAAATGATTGGAGAATGGCCTAAATCATAACATACCAAACAACCTCAATAGCATGAGGCCACACGCCATTATTCAAACATGCTATTGACACCCACGTGAAATTTCGCATTCACAAAATTGGCATGAGGCCTCATGCCATCTTGATATACACACAGCTGCAGGCAAGTAAAAACATACATGACAATACGCTAGCCATGAAATTGCAAGGGCCCAAGATGGCATGTGGCCTCATGCCATTTCTAAATGTGGTCCTAAGCCATTCCATGGTGAACATACCAGGAAGCACAAGTGCCGAATATCAAGAGGAAGCGGTAGCCACACCAAAGACAGTGCCGCTCGCAACACCGCAACTACTCGTAGCGCCGCTCGCAACACCGCAACTGCTCGTAGCGCCGCTCGCACAAACTGCCACTCGCATAAACTGCCACTCGCAATGGCGCTCGCAATGCCGCAACCGCTCGTAGACGCATAAACCACAGCCCACAACGCCGCTTACACAAGCAGCGCTCACTGCGCTCAGCGGAACCAAGAACACGGCGCACAAAAATGATAGACCTAGGAATGAGTTCGAGAATTCAAAAATAACACACGCTTGAACGTCACATCAAATCCTCTGACAAACCAGATCTTATGATTCCTCTGACAAATTTCAAACTGAGTAGCTTCTAGACTTTGCTGTCGGAGGTTGAACTTTGTCACATCATGTCCTTGCCTCGATCCAGCTGTGCCATGTCAGTGATTCGAACTTTGCCATGCCATGTCAGCGATCCGCGCCAAGATTATTCGCCGTGTAAAGGAATAATTACGCTGTGTGTGTACGTCCATTTATGGCAATATAAGGCCACACGCCATTCAAAGAATAATGCTCGACATAAGGCCACACGCCATTCAAAGAATAATGCTAGTCGAGCATTTTTTGGTGCATTTTTGGGTTCAAAATTGCATGAGCCCACACGCTATAAAGTTTACCTGTACCAAAAATAGAAACAGCTTTATTTACTTGGGAATTTAAGTGGTTGAGGCATTTTTAAACTTACAAACACATGCCCTACTTACATTCCTTTGGTTGCCTAAAATTCAAAAATATTATAAACCTTTCTTTTTGCATTTTCAATGTTTTCAATTATGGTTTTTGATTTTCGTAGGACCAGCCTAGTAATCTATTTGCATCCCGTCATGTTTATAGCTAGCTTTCGTTCGTCCCCTTCGCTAGCCTGAGATACATCTGCTCGGCATCTGCCTCTTACAGCATTTGCCCAGAAAGGGCATCTTTCTTCACGCAGCATTTGCCACATGTTTAGGGTTTAAGGTTTAGGGTTTAGGGTTTAGCAATTCAGTAGCTTGATAAACATGCAAATACAGAACTTGATGCAAAATCCTTTGATATGTCACAATGCCCCTAGGACCATAAACACATTTCAATAGAGAGGGTCCTTTCATTTCATAACTCCTTACGTAGATCTTGGTGAAACCAGAGTTAGTGAAGTTAGTTTCTTGTGATCCCGCATCTGATTGTGATGTCCCTTTGCAGTTTCGATGGAAAGGTCAATGCACACCAAACTGTAAAATCTTGGAGCAAAATAACGGTCGGATCTATGGCAAATGCCCCTGAAACATTGTAAGGCTCGTGTGGTCTCATGTGGTGTCCGATCGAGATGCTTCTTTGCAGGGTCATCAAGAAAGACATTGTATACCATTCTGTAAAATCTAGTTGCGATCTAACGGTTGGATCTCCAGAAAACTCAAAAAAATCTCGCGCGTGTCAGAATATCCTAGGAATATACTCCTATGTGCCCCTGAAAATGGCATGCGGCCCCACGCCATTCAAGAGATAATGCCAAATGACGCCGAGAATTTTTTGGTGCATTTTTTGGGTTCAAAATTGCATGAGCCCACACGCTATAAAGTTTATCTTTGCCAAATAGAGAAAAGTTTATCTGTGTCATGTGAGGTAGTTACAGTCCTTTGTGCTTGGCATCTGCCTCTTGCAGCATTTGCACTGAAAGGGAATTTTTCTCCATTCAACATTTGGCCCTGAAAATGGCATGCGCCCACACGCCATTCAAGGAATAACGCCACAGGACGCCTGGATTTTTGGGTTTAAAATGTTTAGGGTTTTTTGGGTTTTTTCAAAATATTTTGGGTCCAACGTTTTTTGGGTTTCTTTGGTTCAAAATTGCATGAGCCCACACGCTATAATATTGATTTGAGAGAAAAATAGAAACAGATAGAATTTCTTTATTTAGCTGAACATCTGCCATTTTTGGAAATACAAGATGCTTTGGAATATCCAATCATGCATGGTATAAATATAGCGAGGGTATTAAATGATATCCCAATCATGATCTTTCTTTTGGATTTCGCGTGCATGCAGTCCGAGGAATGATGACGTTGCGGATTTCTTTTGGATTTTGCGTGCTTGCATGCGCGCGGCAATCCAGAAATTAATGGTGGCGCCCAAGTCCGAGGAATGATGACGTGGCGGGATTACCAACCGTTGTGACATTTCGCGCGTGTGAGGTTAGGTTTTGCATTTTGCTTTGTACTCGCGCTCGCACACTCGCGCTCGCGCTCGCATCACACTCGCGCTCCCGCTCGCATCGCGCTCCCACTCGCGATCACGCTCACTTCTCTACAGGTTTCTCGTGTGCATCGGCGTCCACTCGCGCTTGCATCACACTCGCGCTCGCATCGCGCTCGTGTGCATCGGCGTCCATTTCAAGACACACCCAGTTTGTAACTTCGCCGCCAACTCCGCCGCCCACTCCGCCACCCACACGCAGCCCACTTGGCGTCCCGGGAGATTTCAGCACCACTCTCCAACTGTAAGTGGCAGAGTAGCCTTGCTGCTACGATCCGCTGCACACACAGTGCACATTCGCCAGCGAGTCCGGCCTCGATTGTCACGGCCTCCATTCGGCTTCAAATGGTAAGTCTTTTAGGCCAAGTAGAAAATGGCATGAGGCCACATGCCATTCAGTAGCAACATTGGCATGCACCGATTGGGCTCTCGAGTGCAGTCCGGTTACAGATGGCGTGTAGCCTCACGCCATCTTAGGATGCAGCCTCAAGACATCTGATGCAGTGGTGAATGGCGTGTGGCCTTACGTTATTTCCAGCTGCTAGCTTTTCATCTGTCAGCTCTAATTGTTGTGCATTTTTGAACAAGCGAGGAATTGCGTTCTTCTTCCAGCCACTGTCAATGTGGATGCAGAGAAGGGGGAGGAGCTCACCAGTTGGACTTTCGGGATGGAAGGCGAGGATCTGATGCTGTACAACACAGATGGTGGGAGAAAAGAATGCATGGGGATCCTCATCCAAGTGACAGACACTCCATGCAGTTCCATGCAAGAATATGGACTGGCACTTGTGGTAGAGACAGCGTCCGCCTTCAAGATCCACCTTGCACATCCTAGCGGCTTCCCGGAGGGGGGCAGCGGCTATGAGGAATTCCTAGAGGGAGCTAGGGAGAGGTTGTCCAGGAGGCCCACAATTTCAAAGACGCTGCGGGTCTATGAAGATCACATGGAATCCACGGACCTCACCTACGGCGATGTTCAAAAACTATATTCCAACATTGAGCCGTTGAGAGTGCCTCCAGTTTGCGAAGCGAAGGGGAAGGGGGTCGATCTGGAAACTACCCCGAAGCAGAAAAGGGTGGTCAAGCTCAAGCCGACGTCCGACTCTGCTGCTCCAAAAAAGAAGCTACTCGGTGATGCCATTGCCTCGGGTTCGAACACTACACCCACCAAAAAGAAGAGCCGCAAAGAGCAGAAAGAGCAAGAAGAGGCAGCAAAAATCGTCGCAGATAATAGTACTTGTTACTATTCCAACAAAGTATATACAATCGACGTGAGCCGTATCGAGATCCAAAGCAAATACAACCACAGGCTAGTATCTGATGAGTGGGTGGAGAAACTGAAGCAGAAGATGCTGGCAAGTCCAGTAACACCCGACATCGCAGACGTGATCCCCTACTACCGAACAATGAAGGGCGAGACGAGGTTTCCAGACTTGATCAATAGGAAGGTGTTGGACGATCAGAACATCCGGTTCTATGCCGTCTCCGGGCAGCATTCTAGCTTGGTGATGCAACAGATAGTTGTGGATATTATGGTGGGCGAGGAGGTGAAGAAAGTCTTCAAGACAAGAGTTGTCCGCATGATAAAAGGCAACTCGCCCCTCCGATCTATCATATACATCTCCCACGCGCAGAATGTCAAGCAAGAAACGTGCTACAAATCGGGTCTGCACGAGACATTGGCACGAACACGGAAGCTCTGGGTTCAACTGAAGAAGCCACAAAAACCAGGACAAGGACGTGTACTAGCAACTAGCGCCTGGCAGGTAAGCCTCGTTGCATGTGGCATAGCATGTGGCCTCACGCCATTTCCATTGCAGGAATTCTCGAGTCTTCTCTCGAAAACACTGGGGGTCAATGACACACTCAGCATCCATAACATTCTACTCGCGACAAAAGTTGTTTTTGACAAATGGGTAGATGTGCTAAGGAGGTACCATGACGGGGAGTTGCTAAACTCAATGGGTGTGGAGGACGGCCGGAAGCCCAATGATTTGAAGCTCAACGCCTTGCGTTTCTCGCGGTCTCTAGACGACGACGACCTTCTGACAGTGGCTAATGCTCTTCTACGTGGTGAGGTAGTCTTCAACAAGACCAAAATGACTCCCGGCCATATTGTGACATACGAGGACTTGTGCACGACTCTGAGAGCTCGTGCGCTATTGAAGGATTGGATCTTCGAGCAAGTGGCCATGGCGAGGGTGAGCATCGACACCACGCAAGAGATGATGGAAGAGCTGGACTTGTCAAATGAAGACATCGACGAGTACGTGAAGGGGGCCCCCAAGTTCATCGATCTGCTGCGGGATGCCACGAAAAGTAAAGCTGAGAAGTTGGATCAGTATCCAAATTTCATTAAGAGGGATGTCGACCGCCGGCTTCAGAAACAGCTCGACCCCGCAGCAGAGGCCTATCGAGAACCTTACCGGGTATACGTGAATTCGGATGAGGATCAAAGGTGGAGGAGCATCGTTTCCCGCGGAGATGAGCAGGTCAAGAACATCTTTTGTGTGATGGACTTCACAAACGAGGAGATCACTTATGCAGACGAAGTCAGCTCCATCATTGACTTAATGGTGGGACTTGCGGAGGTGGAATCTTCAGTCCACTATATGATCTACGACTCCGAATCCTATCACAAGTTCTGGAAGGCCTTGAACGAGGTGAAGGCTCGGTTGAAAGGCAAGGAGATGCGGGAGATCCATGGGATAATGGCTAAGAAGAAGATACCGACGAATGTCCGCATCTTCACAGTCGCCCTTGTTATTGGTCCTGCAGCAGAGTGGGACTGGAGTGACTTCCCAGCTTCGTTCAACAAAGCCGATCGAATTGATCTGAGGGAGGTCAATTTACCCGTGCCTGAGGAACTGAAGACGGCTATGGAGCTTTCGAATCCAAAGAAAGCTCCAGGTGCAGCATAGGAAATGCTCAGCTGGGTCTTCAACGCAATAGCGGGTGACTCCAAGGGCAAATGCGTTGTCGAGTACAACTGCGGCGGACTATTCTTTCGAGCCGCACTACTCAAGGGTGTCCCGTGTGTTGCGGTGACAAACTCCATTGAAGAGGTGACTTCAATGGAGCATATAATTACAGTTGCCAAAGAAAAACAGTATCTTCTCTACGAACCTGGTGAGTACGCACTTTAAGTTTAAATGTTATCTCACAAGCTCTGTATGCAGGAGCGTGGCCACCCCCAGATGCTGAAACGGCGTTAACAGCTACTGATGTTAGGCCGAGGTCACAACCTGCACAAGGTAAGGTCACGTGAGGCCTCACGCCATTTTGATTATAGATCGTTGTGAATATTCAGACACGAGGACTGAAAAGCGCACTGGTGGCGCGTCGAAGAAGGACAAACAGACAAGCAATAGGAAAAAAAGAGGTACAAATTATATTTGCAATGGCGTGTGGTCTCATGCCATTCCTTGCAGGAGACACTTCTTCAAAGGCAAAACAGGCAAGCACCAGCCAAGCTCAAACTGACAGTGGTCATAAAAAGCGAAAGCACGTTGGACAGTCGTCGGGATCAGAGGCGTTTGATTCGAAAAGGAAGAAGGGCAACGAAAAGATGATAGGTAATGCCTCGCGGTTATGGCATGTGTGCTCATGCCATTCATTGCAGATCAAGGGGTGAGTGAAAGGAGCCAGTCACCACCTTCTGACTCAGATTCCTATGGCGGACTCCCCTTCCCCAATCTCAATGGAGAGGTACAATGGATGAGGGATGCTTTTCAAGTCAGGGCCACGTTTTTCTCATCTCGTCGTCTTCGAAGGGTGCAAGAACGTGCAGAAACCATGTTAAGACAGTCGGGTGAGGATACGGTCCTAGGTCACGCACTAAAACAGGCTATGGATGTCTTGTATTTTGAGATGGAGACTCGGCCAGATGATTTTTCCAAGATGGTCCTGGAAAAACAAGCAATCCAGCCTGAGCAGCCTATGGAAGAAATGCAAGAGGGGGATGAGGAGCCAGAGAAAGATAATGAGCAGGAAGAGCAGAAGGACGAAGAGGAGGACAAAGAAGAGGAGGACGAAGAAGAGGAGGACGAAGAAGAGGAGGACGAAGAGGACTTGGATGGTCCTCACAATGATGACGATCACAATAACGACGATGACGATGATGACGATGATGGCCAGCCTGAGGTGGCCAAAGAGCAGCAGAGGAAGGTCATACAAGACAAACCATCAGGTAAATAATAGTACATCCATTCCTAACCTTTTACCATTTCTAACATTGTCCATGTAGGTCGCAGAAGAAATGGTAAGTAGAGATTATTCAGTTGAATTAAGATACAAACTCTAGCCTTTAGTGTCGAGGAAGGATAGTGCCAAGCAAGGGTCGAAACGTATGTCCAATCCTTCAGAATCAGCAGTGCGCCCAAGTGATATCGGTCCTAGTTCCTCAATAGCAGTTGATGGTAAATACAGTATAGTCGATTCAATGTGCTAATGAGTTTGTTTTTAGTAGCATGGGAGGATACCATCTCAATCGAAGGGAGATATTTGGACATGCATATGGATCCGCCAGTGGACTCTACTTGCCTGCAAGAGTCATCAGAGCTGGTGGAGGCTACTATCCATATCAACGCCAAGCAAGCTGACCACGCTCCACTTGATGCTGCCCATACCACTGAGTCAATCTTGTCCACGTATCCAACTGACGGTGACCAGGCGCCATTGGACCCGCATGAGGCCGCCCCAGCCGCCGAGCCGGTCGTATCCTCATTTCCAACGTGTGCCCAATCGTCTGACTACGCGCCGTTGGAACCTCCCTACACCGCCCCTGCTGCCTGTTCGGTCATGTCCACTTTGCCAACGGAGGCACCAGCTGAAATGGCATGTGATCACACGCCATCGGAACCACCCCATGCCATTGTTGAGCCAGTTGTACCAGAGTCTACAGCTGAAATGGTATGTGCCCACACGCCATCGGATGCGATTGACCCCACATTGCAGAGGAGAGTATTTCCGCCCTTCACGTTTCCTCGACCAAAACCCTCTCAACAACCATCAGGAGCACCATTCGCTAATATTGTAGATGGTAAAATTGACTTGTACCATTTTTTATGCTAACGCATTTCATTTCAGAGTCATGGCGAAAGTACTGTATCGTTTTTGATCTGAACGGTGTCCTTTTCTCCCATGAGCGTGGCTCGTCCTCGAATGTCACTACACCCTCCAAAGCCTGCGGTCGCAAGTTGGTCAAAAGAGACAGATTCACATTAATCACACGGGAGAAACTGCGGGATCTAATAATGACCATGCGACACTTAAAACAGAGGGCCGGGTTCAATTTGCAATTGGGAGTTTGGACATCCATGATGCGCCACAATGCATTAACGTTGCTACAGATGATGCACGATCAGACGCGAGTAATATTACCATTTGACTTTCTCCTAACGCAGGAGGATTGCTTGACTATGGTCCATGTGAGGGGTAGCAAGCCCATCTTCGTCAAGGCAGAGGCTGTAGTGATGAACCGGACTGCTAGGTCAAGTGAAATCCTCATCATCGATGACTCGCCGATTAAAACTGCAGCGAACACGCACACATATGCAGTGCACCCCATCTCTTGCAGTATGGAAACTAGGGAGAAGAAACCGTATGTTCTGGGGGACCTTGCAAAACGGCTTGAAGCGATGGTGATAGAGAACCGGCCAGTCCAGGAGGTGGCTGCAGAAATCAACCAAATGGCAGATGGAACGGTATATCAGAAGCCATTTGATCGGACAGACACCAGTCATCATTTATGGCATGTATATTGTCTAGCCAAGCACTATCCGCATCTCCATAATCTGCTCAACCGGATGGGTTCTTCGACCACTGAACATGAGCGTGGATGTATTAGAGAAGAGATGGCATTACTATTGGGTTTAAATCCTGATAGTGTGGAGAGTGATGAAATTCCAAGATTATTGTATAGGCGTTGGAGGCAAAAAATAACAGTCTGAGATGGCATGTATTTATTTAAAAATGTAACTTATTATGGCATGGGGTTCCATGCCATTGTATTAATATTAAAAGACAATTCTTTGAGAGGATTTGCATTATACTAGAAGTGTTACAGCATGTTATTGGAAGTCTACGAAGTTGTTTTATTAATAAGGGGAAAGTAAAGATTGAATGGGGACTTGGGCTCCACCTAGACTCGGAGCAACTGAGCCAATATTAAAAGGATGGAAAGAAATTGGACGACAATGACAAGGAGAAGAGAGAGGTGAAGCAGTGAGAAGTGATTGAGTAGACATTTCCTTGTTTAAAATAAAATGGCATGTGCCTCAATGCAGTTGAATTTTGTTATATTTATATACTATATAAAGGTTTGGAAACCTTATTTTACAAGTGGGATAATGACAATTCCCACTTTAACGAAATAGAGCTTAAAGCCTCAAGGTATCACACCTTGGCACATTTGGTGTCTCCACACCATCGGCTCCACAAGCCTACCTCTATGACACTTCCCCTTCGTGTTTATGTTTTTGCCAAGACCAACACCGCTCTTTCTCATGCCAACCATCCGTTAGCACTGCACCATAGAGGTCACACACAACTTTGTGTCAAAGTTGTTTTCTTCTGAGAACACCTTTCCCATAACTTTAGCATGGCACATTTTGCCATCGATGAGATACCCTCTGTTCTCATCCTTGGATCCTATGATCCCCCCCCCATCCTTTGTGGGGTACAACACACCTCAGTCCAAATGCTTCCATCAGTCCTTTTAGGACCATCCCTTGACTCTACTTGAGTCATCAGCAGTTTTGGACTTGGTTAATCCACAGACCCTTAAGGTCCTACTTGTGAGGCACTAGCTCACTGGAATACACTTCTTGCATTCCTGTCCTACTCAAAAGGACTATTTTCACAAGTGTTACTCCGACACTTGATTTTGTTCTCTGGGGGCAACTTTTGCCCCTTAGGACTACTTGTCCATGCGATGAGAATACCACTCATCTCTAAGTACAACCCCCAACTCCTTGGGTTGTTCCAGCATTTATTAAAGGTAGCCTCGGCTACCATTTCAAGGACTTGAGTCCTCTTCCGTATTTGACCTCCCACGGTCATTACCTCTGGTCTCACATTCATGAGCACCAACCTCAACTATATGAGGATAATCTTGTGACTCCTTTATTGTTTTGGAGTCTCTATCTTTCCTGTGATCCCAACTTTAGTTGTTTACCACAACAACCTTAGCCAATTTGCTGAGACAAATGCTCATCCGGATCACATCCTCAACTCAATGAGAAAAACCTTGCACTGTTCCCAAGATCCCAAAGTCGTTCCATTATTGGCCCTTTTCTATCCACCACCTCGTCTACAAGTTCACACATGAACTGTAATGGAGAGCCATGTCTTCCCGACTTGCTACTCCTCAAGGATAGGCCCACTCCTCGGACCTTCCGATGCCAACACTAGTGGTGATATACTTGAGCACCAATAAAAGTCGGACTAAGGAATAGCTCCGATACCAAATTGTAAGCGACTAAATTTTCCATTCTACTTTAGTCACTTAACCACACCTCTGACCACTTGGAGGAGTCTCATTCACAACCTCCATAAGTCCAATCCAGGACTTGGGACTTGCTAGCCCCGAGAATGGCATCCATGCCACTCAACATTTGCACTTGGTCCAAGTGCTCCACGTGTCCGATCCCATGACCGACACTCAAAGGTACCACCAACATAGCAGCCCGTTACGCTAAGGCCATGCCCAATCACCTTTGCCACACTGGTAGTCCAATACCACTTGCATCACCGTCTTGGCTCTCCAAGACTAGGCAAACCATCCGTGAGTGGTCATCTTAGATCCACTCCTTAGCATCCTTAGGATGCCCACCGACAAGGGGAATAGCCTTCCCCAATATCCCTCTGTCAGTCCCCACTAAGTCCCTTTCTACCCCTGGCCGTGTTTGCCAACACTGCCACTGGATCAAGACCCATAGGCCCGACCACTAAGTCCCACGGTCCTCTGGGACTTCCTCACCATACGACTGTGTCCTTGGTCACTACCCTAGAGGACTGCTCCTCTTCCTTTCCACAGTCTGGGCCTTTGGGACAACATTTCGGAACACCGTGGCCTTACGCGAGCCACCTGGGTACTCTCCTCGCCTTCTGCCCTTGGGTGCTCTAGCCATGGGCTTAGAGCGGGTTCCGTTGAGCCACACCAGGTATCCAAGTAGGTAGTGCCACCCACACTTGGACTGGGAGCATCGGCCAGTCGATCTCCCGGGGGAACTAGAGCCGACTCTTGAACACTTCACCAAGCTACCCCGCTTGTCGGTCTGTGTTCACTCTAGTCTTGGACTTCTCAGTGGGCAGCTCATCACCCAACACTGGGTCCGGCCTTCCTGGGCCAAACTGGCCTTTCCTGGCCAAACTGGCTCCACTGTAGTCCTCCCCCTACTATACTTTTGGAGCTCACCAAACCCCCCAGGGTCTGGGAGACGAACGCTTTGGGCTTTCACCCTCTCAGACTCGAACTCGGACTCGGACTCGGACTCGGACTCGGACTCGGCCTCGGCCTCGGTCTCGGTCTCGGTCCCGATCTCGGTCTCGGTCTCGGTCTCGGTCTCGGTCCCGGTCTCGGTCTCGACTTCGGACTCCATCTCGGGTCCATCTCGGACTCCATCTCGGACTCCATCTCGGGTCCATCTCGGACTCCATCTCGGACTCCATCTCGGGTCCATCTCGGACTCCATCTCAGACTCCATTTCGGGTCCATCTCGGGTCCACCTCGGACTCCATCTCGGACTCCAACTCGGGTCCATTTCGGACTCCACTTCGGACTCCACTCGGGTCCATTTCGGACTCCACTTCGGACTCCAACTCGGGTCCATCTCGGACTCCACTTCGGACTCCAACTCGGGTCCATCTCGGACTCCACTTCGGACTCCAACTCGGGTCCATCTCGGACTCCACTTCGGACTCCAACTCGAGTCCATCTCGGACACTCCCACGTGTCATGTGTTGGTCCTTTTGGGTCCCTTTTTGGAGCCTCGCTTTTTGCTCGCTTCGTGCTCGTTCCTCGAGCACTTCATTGGGAGTTCCACTCTCGCTCTTGACTTTTCAAGTCGGAGCTTTTGGTCCAAACGTGTTACGCTCGTTTGGCTCTCGCTTCGGCCACTACCACGTGGCACCCTTCCGGCTCCACTTTGGGGCCTAGGGATTTTGTGTCTCACACTGCATTTGTTAACCATTGCATTTTATTCTTATGCACTTTGTAGATTCCTATAAAGTATAGGAGATCTGGTTGTTAAGACAAGAATTCCTATAAAAGCAGGTATTTGAGCAATTGCTTCACAATTGTCTCAAATGTCTCAGAGACATTGTTGTCCGAGACCACAAGTGAGAAGTCTTCATTGTTCATCTATGCGAGTGCTTCCCTGTGGGTTAATGCATTGCAAAAGAAGGTGGGTGTGTTGGCTGCTTTATCAACCCCACTAATATATAAGTGTTTATGCACCCATTCCAATTGCCATTGTGCCTCAAGGGTGGTCATCACATCCATAGATGGGTTGTTTGGCAACTCTGTAGTGCCACTCAAACCCGATAATTTATATGCTGTTTAATAGCAATTTCAATGCTAGGCCAGTTTTGAATGTACACCTCCAAGATTATACTAGCAATGCGGTCCCAAGCATCACAGATTTCAGCAATAATCTTTGCCATTTTGAGAAGTTTTAGGGTGATGTGATTAAGACCCTTTTCAATGATAGTTGTGAGTGCTTGTGAGCCAAGGATTTTTGGATCCAGTGTTCATACGTGGCTAGTCTCATCAAGGTAGCTTACCTATGACCATCATTTGCATTTGCATATTTGAGGCTCAAGGGTGTCCCAATTGCAGAAAACCTCTTTTGGTTTATAAAAGTCATGCTTTATCTAGAGTTCGTACCTCTAGCCAAACATGATGGGCTCAAGGAGATTGGAGTCCAGACCAATCAATTCCATACACTCCTTCATAAGAGTTCAAATGTTGATCCTCTTGAATCTGGCACTTATATATCGGAGCTAGACAAACTTTCGTTCACTCTCCATTCCTTCTTTGACCAGCTATTTTCTCCTAGCCAAATGATGGATATAGTGTAAAGTACATTGTGTAAGCAATCACAAGAACATTTTCATTAGATACCAAAGATAGAAGAAGAAAACATAAATTATTTATCGTTGCTTTTTTTAATTTGACATAGCTTTTGTTTATTCAAGCTTACATTGGCTTTGGATGTTTTCGAGATTGATGATGGTGTGTGAGCCAAAGAGCAAGAGTGAGAGGAAAGATGAGCAAAGCAATGATATGAGAGAGAGGTGAGAATTCTTGCAAGAAATCCACCACTGTTTTATGATCTAGAGAGTCCAAGAGTGAAGAGTGCAAATCCTCTGCCAAGCAATCCTATCAGCGAGCAGAAGAATGATTAAGAACAAAAAGACGAGTGGCAGGAGTTCCAGTTGTCATCACTATGGCAACAACTTGTAGATCAGCAACAGCAGCAGCCACCAATCTAACAAGTACAACAACCTTGGCAGCAACAAGCAGGGAATATGGCAACAATGAATATGAAGTATACCATCTTTAATGGCATGGGAGATCTAAACACCCACATGACTATGTTTGAGAATACATCTATAACAAATGATAAAGCAGATTCAATAGATCGCAAGAAACTTTTTCTAGCTACATTATAGTGCATAGTTGGAGAGTGGATGGCTTAAGTAAAAAGATTGAAAGTGTGACGTTCACCATTATTTGCCCTAGGCCTGACATAGCTTCCATATCAATTGTTCCTCCTTATCATTTCTTGTACATAATTTTTATTTAAGAATTTTTTATTTTTTGAAGTAATTTAAAGTATCAAATATATTTCTTCTAGCATATTAAAATTTTATTCAAAAAATATATTAACAAACTATTATGCACTTTTTTACTTAATATGTTTTATTTGGTAAAGTAATTTAAAATATTCAAATAAATTTTTTCTAGCACATTAAAACGCTTGTCTAAAGATATATACTAAAAAATTATTATGCATAATTTTACTTAATATTTTTTATTTTATAAAGTAATTCAAAGTATAAAATTCATTTTTTCTAGCACATTAAATTTTTTATCTTATAATATATATTAAAAACCTATAAGCCCCTTAGGTAAACCACATTTATAAAATTGGGAAACGAGCAATATTAAGTCATCCATTTTGTACTCTTCAAGTGGAGGATGATGAGAGTTATAACACCATTTTTATCCCATTTATATGTGGCCTAAATGTTTAGTAGATTCCATTTAAACTAGTGGAAGAATACTCATCAAATATTGATCTTAAGAGTTTGCATTGGTAGTTCATGGCAATCACAAAGGTAAACTTAACTATATTAACAATATTAAATTATGATCATATAAGAGTTTTTATGGTAAAGCACTAATGGAACTATGCACCCTTATGATATACATATATAAGAGAAATAGCAACCCAACCTAAATATTGAAAGATTTTATACTTCTTGAACATCATTTTGAAGGCCCTTTTAGATAAAACACTACTAACTCAAACAAATGGGAAACTATAATTGAGTCCAATTGTTTTTTCACAACACAAAGGGGGTATTACGAGTTTAGCATTAAATGCAGCTATGTATATATTGTATGATATCACGTCACATCTCTAGCTAAAAACTTTTGTAGCTTCTTCATCACACAATGATATCCTATATATTTGCCTATAATAATGGAGTCATAGTAATAATGGAGAAAATATAAAATAAAGATTGAAGGCAATGCCAACCACAATAAACCAGTCATTTTTTCTTGATTTAATGGTGTTGGCACTGGAAAAATTCTAAAGGTGAGGATGGGTGTGCTTGGCTGCAAAATTTCTAATGTCATGCTAGAATTCTAGAGAAGCTCTCAAATTTTCTTTCTTCTTGGATAAGAAACAATAGTTTTCTCAAGTTGTAAATTCTTTTGGGCTATAGAGATTATGGGCTTGTAAATCTTATCAAGCTCTCTATCCTAGCATCAAGAATTGCTTGATTTAACTTCCAAAGTGTGACATATAAGATGTTTTATCTCATGGTGTGAATAGTAGTTATTTTGGAAGATTAGATTTTTCTTGTTCTTCTAATGGAAAAATTTTCTAACATACCAAAGCACTAGTGTGTGCTGTGAGAGCTCTTTTCCTGGTGAGTCATCTCCAAAGCAAAAACACACTTCTATGCTCTAAGATGCATTCTAGTGTGGAAGCACTGAGGTGAAGGATTCACCAGGGCACAGTGAAAAGGAAGAGATGGGTTGGCTGGATGGACGGTGGTGGCAGCAGCAGGTTGAAAGGATTCAACCTGCTGTAGGGCCATGGAGAACAGGGCTCATCTCCTTTGACCCAGCTCTTATCTTTGGATCCTCGTGCCAAACTATGTTAGACTTTCTAGATTTCGAATTCCCGCTACTTTCAAAACTAGAGTGTTTATGCTATTCCGGCATGTGAATGGCCGGAAGAGATCGCTAGGCCTAGGTTTCTGCTGCATTGCCGGTGTCGTGCGCTCCTCCAGCGCCAGCAACCTAGAAGCGCTTCTGGAGGCTGCGGAATCATCGCCAGATCGCGAGAGGATCAGCCATCTCCTGAAGCTGTGTGGGCATTTCAAGGCGCTGCCGCAGGCCCAGAGGCTCCATCGACTGATCTCTTCAAGCGATGGCGATGGCAGGCTTGACGATGGAGATTACTTCTTCGCGGGTAAGCTCCTTGACACTTACTTGAAATGTGGTGCGGTGGAAGACGCCAGGGACGTTTTTCTCGTCTTTCTTCGTGAGGAGTGATAGCTTGGCCTAGAATGATCGCCAGATTCATCGAGCAGGGTGATGAAGAATCAGCCATGATATTCTACATCCAGATGCAAAGAGATGGAGTCAAGCCCGACCACTTCACGCTCGTCACGATCTTAAATCTCTGCCAGGCTCCAGAAGATTTGGAGCTGGGGATTGGGATCCACAGGAGGATCGCGAGAATGTTGTGGTCGGGAATGCACTGGTTGGGATGTACTCGAGGTGTGGAAGTCCAGAGCTCGCCAAGAGAGTGTTTGATAGGCTGGTTTACCGCGACTTAGCGACTTGGAACGGTATTCTCTCGGCCTTCTCTCAAGAACAGGATGGTTCCAGTGACACTTTCCAGATCTTCCGGACAATGCTGCAGGAAGGGACGGCTCCAAATCGGCAGAGTTTCGTCACCATTTTGGAAGCTTGCTCGAGCTCGAGAGATTTGTCAAGGGGACGGGAGATCCGTGTGGGTTTACAGGGCTGTGGACTCGACTCGAACAGCTTCGTAGCTACAGCACTGATTAACTTTTATAGCCGGTGCGGGGATTTGGACGAAGCACGGAGAGTTTTCTCGGGAGTTTGCAAGCAAGACGTGGTTTTGTGGACGAGCATGGCATCAGAAAACTACAACACGACCAAGGTGGCCTCTACAGAAGAATGCAGCTAGAGGGATTCCAGCCAAACGAAGTTACTACTCAAGGCTCTTGCTAGCGAAGAGTTCTCTTGGGATTTGGACTGGGTTTACGAGCTCGTGATGGAGGCTGGATTTATTTCGCAGGGGGGTTGTCTGCACCTCTCTCGTCAATTCTTTTGGGAGATCCGGAAAACTAGCCGGGGAAGAAATTACTAGCAAAGACCGCCAGCCAGGTGACCTCCACTGACACTGTTTTATTGTCGCTAGTGCACACCACTCACACTATCTTGATTAAAAGACAATCCTCGGAAAGAGAATCAAGGTGTGAGTGGTGTGCACTAGCGACAATAAGACGGTGTCAGTGAGTCATTTGTGGTGTCTTTGCTAATAAATTCTTCCTCTCTTCTATTAGCACATTGTGACCAATTTATTTGTAACATTAAAAGTTGTAAATGATAATTAAATTACATTTCTTTAGATCTTTTTCAGACTAAAGAAAAGGCTACCTAAGAATTATTACTAGGAGAATCACTATGAGAGGCCAACTTCATGGTCTTCAATCTTCCACCTCTGGGATCCTCGCCCGAGTTCCTGACCAGCTTCGCCAGCCCATGGGCTGCCTCATCAACTACAACCAGATCACAGTTCTTCATAACAAGCTTCTCAGGGTCACCATAGACGTGCTGCAAGCCAGCTTTGGGGACTCCGTCCGGAGGCTTATCTACGTTGCCATGAATGGTAACCGGTATGCTATATGATCCTCTCCTCTAATTATGAATCGTTCTTGCTTTGCATCCAAGGTTTCAGAACGGACCAGAAGCTTGCTGCGGGACTGGAAAGCCATACAACTATGATCCGCGAGTTCCCTGTGGAACGCACGGAGTGGTCAGTGGCAGGAACTTCACCGCTCGGGCCTGTTCTAATCCAAAGCACTACATGAGATGGGGCGGCATCCATACCACCGAGGCTTTCACCAAGGCCGCAATCCACTCGGTTCTTTCATCGAGCCTCAAATGCAGCTTGGGTGCCGCTTCAACTTGAAGTGTTTTTGTAGAGTTTGCGCTGTTTGTGAATAAAGATAATTTCCATGACAAAAACTTGTAGCTTTTACAAACAAATCCACACTGCATACTCTAATCAAATCCACACTTCACACACTAATCTAATGTTTCTTCTTCACCATCTTTCAATAGGGATATGTTGCGGCCTTGCTTCTCTTCTCTCTGTGTAATCCTTTCTGTTGAGATATATGTTGTGGCCTTGCTTCTCTAGTCTCTATGTAGTCCTTTCAGTAGACATACATGTTGAGGCCTTGCTTCTCGCTTTTCTGTGTAGTCCTTTTGGTAGAGATGTCTGAGCACTAATCCATTGCAAATTCCTTGCTTCTCGTTTTTGTGTGTAGTCCTTTCCTTGGAGATCTCCTTTCTTAGAGGTGTGTTGTTGTGTAGTTCATTCTAGAGAGAGTCTTCTTCATAACCTTGTTGCACTCTCAATAATGATCGGAAGCCGCAGCAGCATTGTAGATGAATACTTCGTCCCTGTTCCTCTCGCGGCAGCGGAGGCAAGACCGCACAACCAGGAGCAGCAGGACAAGAATAACCAACACGAGCCCCACGAGAGGAATCCACACGACCGCTGCCACTCCTGCAACCGCTGGAACCGAGTTCCCCCCATGAGGAGGAGGAAGAGCAGGGGTGATGGAGCCACTGCTGTGGCTGCCGGTAGCTGGGACGTAACCAGGCTGCCACTCTATGGTTGGATCCCAATCCCAATCCCACGTCCACGGATTCCCTCCGCTGCTAGTTCCATCACCATTCGCGGGATGCTCGCTGGTTTGATGAGCAGGAGGTGTCTCCGAACCAGCACTCAACGGTGTAGGAGGTGGTTTGCTCCTGAAAAACCAAAAACTTTTAGCAGGTGGCAAACAATGAAAAAACCCATAGTACCTGAAAGGTGGCGAGTGAGCTGAAGGCGTCCTCCCGCAATGTGGAGGAGCGGTGCCATGAGTTGCAGGGCGGCTGTGTGGGGGAGATTGAGGTGGCGGCCCCTTCTCCCTATGGCGACCATGATCCCTTGCTGGAGGAGGAGGCGGCGCTGCTGGATGATCCCTTGCTGGAGGAGGAGGAGCCCCGTGCTCTCGACTGTGAGATGGTGGAGGATGAGGCGCCACTGCCCGAGGAGGAGCGTTGCTTGGTGAAGCTTGCCTCGGTGGAGAATGACCATGTTTCGTTGGACAAGAGGGCGGTGGTGGTGTATTAGCACGGGGAGCATGACGCCGTGGTTTGCTCCTGGAACATCCAACGTTAACAGGAGCCATAGAGCAATGGAGCCATAGAGCAATGAAAGCCATACCGTGATCGCCTCCGGTGATGAGGTCCAGAGCCACGATGTGGAGGAACATGTCCCTGCTCCCGAGGAGGAGCTGCTGGGCCGTGATGAGCTTGTGGCGGCATCCCCTTGTGGCGTCCTGGAGCATTGTTGCTGCTTGCTGGAGGAGGAGGAGCCTTGCTCTCAGATGGTGGTGCTAGCCGACGATGAGACACTGGCCGAGGAGGAGGAGGAGCCTTGCTCTCAGATGGTGGTGCTAGCGGACGATGAGACACTGGCCGAGGAGGAGGAGGAGTCTTGCTCTCAGATGGTGGTGCTAGCCGACGATGAGACACTGCCCGCGGAGGATGAGGAGCCGCTTGTGCCCGAGGAGGATGAGGAGCCGCTCGAGAAGATCGTGGCGAGCTCGGTGGTGCTAGTGCAGATCCTGCTACTCGTGGTGACCGAGGCGAAACTGCTCGTGGAGGAGTTGCTTGCCCTGCTTGCCGAGGAGGAGGTGGCACCGCACCAGGACCTGCTCGTCGTAGCGCTCGTGGTGACAGTGGCAGCGTCTTTGCAGCTCCAGCAGGTCTCCAAGGAGGAAGAACTCTTGCCATCGTTGATCACACGAAAAAACAAACGCGAACTTACTTGCTCTCGCTTACTCGCAGGAATAGGGCTTACTTTACTCGCACGACAAGAAGAACCTTAAACATGGTATCTTTTAAGAATCTATTTTAATATTCCATCATTCCACACTTCCAGTGCTTTGAACATTCCTTACTCCATATCCAAAGAATTCTGCCCATCAGTGCCAGGAAAGTGATTCACTGGGCACGACTTCTTGACAATCCTATGGAGATCCAGTCCTATGCTTGGTTCTATCAAAGAACTATAGCTTTTCTACCAAAACTCTATCACTGCCAGTCTCATGCCTCAAGATGAGAAGCATGGTGTAGTGAGAGAAGTTCTTCTGCATGTCTCAAAATGATTGCATTATCCAGATATGGTGATAGGACTTCTTGTTCATTCTTTCAATTCCGCAGGAGTTGAGACAAAACTGCTACTGTGAAAACCACTTGTGGGTGAGATGTGGAGATTGTGTAGCCAGAGAGGATCCAGCTTCCACCTAGTGAGGTTGTAAACTTGGCAACACACCGGAGGAGGAAGAGAATGGCCAGAAGCAGGGAGGAGGAGAAGGAAGGGTTTTGTTGAAGGCCCTTTGTGGATAATAGCTGTTGCATTATAACATCAACACAATTAATTCTTGGATGATTGATTGTCATGTCACTCCATGCTCATGTCCCTTCGCTCCTTGGGTTGTATGCTCAAGAGTTGCTTCGTGATTTAGTTTTGCTGTTCCTTAGCTCTATGTTTAGGAGTTTGCCTCCGTACCTTTATTCAATGGCTCAAGGCCTTGAAACTCAAGTTCTACACCATTGTCCTTGGACATGTGGCATGTGGCATGTGGCATGTGTCATGTGGCATAAAGAAGGTTTAAGTTCCCTTTTGTGGTGTTATACTATGGTAAATCACTATAGGATAAAGGGTCAAAACCATGTGCATTATAAGCACCATTGTTATGCCACTTATATGTGGCCTAAGTGTTCAGTAAATTTCATTTGAACTAATGGAGCAATGCTCATTAGATATTAATCTTACAACCTAGTATCGGTAAGTTATGACAATCACAAAGATAAACTCACTTCTATTAGCAGTATTAAATTGTGACCATATAAAAGTTTATAAAGTGAAGTACTAGTGAAATTATGCACCCTTATGATATACATATATAAAAAAAATAACATATAACCATCCTAATATGAATATTGAAAGTTTTTATACTTTACGATCATCCTCTTGAAGGTTTGAACAAATTGTTCCATCAAATCATCTATCTGTGAATAATAAACACTCATGAAAGTATGCATATCCTCAATTGAGACATTAAGGTATGAAATTTCTCAACCATAAAAGCAAAATAAGAATTTGTTTTGAACAAGAATGTTAAAACACAACTGTAAGGGATTAATTTTTTTCCATTCTACTTTAGTCACTTAACCACACCTCCGACCACTTGGAGGAGTCTCATTCACAACCTCCATAAGTCCCACTCAGGACTTGGGGCTTGCTAGCCCCGAGAATGGCATCTATGCCACTCAACCTTTGCACTTGGTCCAAATGCTCCACGTGTCCGGTCCCCTGACTGACACCCCAAGGCACCACCAACATACCAACTCGTTATGCTAGGCCATGCCCAATCACCTTGGTCACATCGGTGGTTCAACACCACTTGCATTGCAATCCCGTCTCTCTAAGACTGGGCCATCCGTCCATGAGTGGTCATCCCAAATCCACTCTTTAGCATCCTTAGGATGCCCACAGACATGGGGAATAGCCTTCCCCAATATCTCCTTTTTGGACCCCACCAAATCCCTTTCTGTCCTTGGCCGTGTTCGCCAACACTGCCACTGAATCAAGGCCCACAGGCCCGACCACTAAGTCCTATGGTCCTTTGGGACTTCCTCACCGCACGACTGTATCCTTGGTCACCACACCAGAGGACTACTCCTCTTCCTTTCCACAGTCTGGGCCTTTGGGACAACATTTCGGAACACCATGGCTTTATGCAAGCCTCGTGGGTACTCTCCCTGCCTTCCGCCTTTGGGTGCTCTAGCCATGGGCTTAGAGCGAGGTTCCGTTGAGCCATGTCTGGTATCTAAGTCGGTAGTGCCACCCACATTTGGACTGGGAGCATCAACCAGTCGATCTCCCAGGGGAACTAGAGCTGGCTCTTGAACACTTCGCCAAGCTACCCCGTTTGTCCGTCCGTGTTCACTCTAGTCTTGGACTTCACAATGGGCAACTCATCACCCAACACTGGGTCCGGCCTTCCTGGGCCAAACTGGCCTTTCCTGGCCAAACTGGCTCCATTGCAGTCCTCCCTCTCACTATACTTTTGGAGCTCACCAAACCCCCCAGGGTCTGGGAGACGAACGCTTTGGGCTTTCACCCTCTCAGACTCAAACTCGGACTCGGATTCGGATTTGGACTTGGACTCGGCCTCGGACTCGGGCTCGAACTCGGACTCGGGCTCGGTCTCGGCCTCGGCCTCGGTCTCGGTCTCGGTCCCGATCTTGGTCTCGGTCTCGGTCCCGGTCTCGGTCTCGACTTCGGACTCCATCTCGGGTCCATCTTGGACTCCATCTCGGACTCCATCTCGGGTCCATCTCGGACTCCATCTCAGGTCCATCTCGAATTCCATCTTGGGTCCATCTCAGACTCCATCTCGGGTCCATCTCGGGTCCACCTCGGACTCCGTCTCGGACTCCACTTCGGATTCCACTTCGGACCCCAACTCGGGTCCATCTCGGACACTTCCACGTGTCATGTGGATGTCCTTTTGGGTCTCTTTTTGGAGCCTTGCTTATTGCTCGCTTCGTGCTCATTCCTCGAGCACTTCGTTGGGAGTTCCACTCCCACTCTCGACCTTTTCAAGTCGGAGCTTTTAGTCTAAACGTGTTACGCTCGTTTGGCTTTAGCTTCGGCCACTACCACATGGCACCCTTTCGGCTCCACTTTGGGGCCTAGGGATTTTGTGTCTCACAACTCCACCACCCATAGACGAAGTTCGATGTCCTCATTGAACGATAAACTATTTTATAAAGTAATACTAGCTTGTATTACCCTTTGCATCCTTGGCCCCTCGCCAACATTCGTCCATGGTTTAACACCGAAGGCTCACCTTGCCTTACCCATCCTTTAAGGAGCATAGTCTCTTCAACTTAAAGATTCATTCGACCACTTGTGGTGGTTTTCTGCTTTTATTGGTTTAGTTCTCGCTAAACTTGTTAGAGACACCTTCTCTAACCCAATCCCACTACTCATTCTCGAGTAGTCTCAATTTCCATTGATACAACCCTTGCACTTTGGAACCCTATTAATTCTGACTTCTCGAAGGCAGTTTCCTAGGTGTCTTCAACACCTTGCATTGCACATATTGTGCAACTCCACTTCCTCATCCTAGGAAGTTCTCTACATGAGGGCACCATCATCCTCTTTTCGATTTCATGCTACCTTTGGCACTAAGTTCCAGTTATCATATTTTGTGCTAGGGCTGTCCACGGCCTTATCATTTGGCTACCTTACCACTCCCACCCTTGGAGCTTCCGCTTTCGCCAAATCGGAGCAATTGGGAATCCATTCTTGGGAACACATTGCCTTTCCCACAATCCGTTAGCACCCCACACATTAATGTTCTTGGCCTAACTTTGCCATTTGGATTCTTTCCCATGATTCCTATGGCTCTTTACTTAGCCACTAGTCTTTTGCTCCAATCCTTGATTGTTGCACCCAGCAACATAGGATCGCTACCTCCATTTTCGAGATATCCTTTCAGTTCCATAGTAAAGACTCTTCTTTGCCAAGTCCAGAGGATGTTCACCCCTAGTACGTCTCTTTAGCATCTTCTGCTGTAGGCTCTATCCACGGCCCAACTTCGTGACCCTCCTATGGGTCTCTTATAGAGACTACTTTCCTTGGACTCACTATGCCATTGCACGGACACAGCTTATTTCCCTTAGGTGCTCTTCCCACTTGGTCATCTTGACCAAACCACACCATCTTAAACAGTTCAAATCAACATTTTGAACCAAGAATTTCATTCCTTAGCCAACCAAGGACCTTGTCCTTATTTGGCCATAAGATTACTTAGTGATCTCACCTTGGCACATTAACAGAGTTGCCAAGAGGTACTTGGTCTTCTAGACGTTTAAGTTGTTGACCATAACCCCAGGGGCATCCCCCACACTTGGCAGTGCACCCAAGCCAGCCCTTACGGCCAAGGGTTCATAGCAACTGAGATTAGGTGTCCCCACTCACTCACCACGTCCTTGGTGCCACTTGCACCAAAGCGTTCAAGTTAGATATGCCGAGCTTTCACACTAAGCAATCTAACCGTGCATCACGACTCCGAGGCATCCCTTACTTGGCGGTGTGCCCAAACCAGTCTCCCCACTGAGAGTCTATGAGCACTGAAATATGAGTGTCCTCATATTCCAAACCATCACCACGCCCTAGTGAGTTGGGACTCGAACCCAAGCACTAAAGGGTCGGGACTCGAACCCAACCTCCGTATATGCATCTACGGACGGCATCACACCTGATGCCTGGCGTGACTCCCCACGCTGGTGCACCAACTTATATTTAAAGTGTGCTACAGATCACGGTTTAGGAACTTAGTTCCTCCGCACTGCCAAGTCCTCTCACTTGACATGTTTGTGATCATGCATGGACTCCTTCATGCTCGGCCCCCTGGGCCACCCCTTTGAAGTTGGCTCCTTCAACTAGGGTATTCGTTCCCCCCGACTTGCCAATCTCACTTAGCAAGTCATTCGGCCACCGTAACATGGTTCATGCATAAGCGTGAAAGTCCTTAACCATCAACTTTCATTCAAAGCCCTCTTTTTGAACACTCGGGAACTACTTCCCCAATCTTGATAGCCTCGCATCATGGCAAGCTTCAAGACGACGTTTCTGCTGCGCCACTCTAATTTCGCGCGTTCTATGAATCATTTACACTTGGCTGACTAGGTACTTATTTACCTAGGGGATCGTTCAAGGAACTCTGTTCCTTGGCTTGCTAAGGCCTCTCATTTCGCAAGCTTTCCAATTACTATATAGTTTAACATGGATAATCCCATGCTTTAGACTCTCCATGGCATCCCGGTCGCTAGTAACAACATGCCTGAGCACCCACTTGATTCTCCACTCCCAATTTACATAACCGCCCTTGGTCATGCCTGTCAATTCCTATGGTTCGATTCTATCCTTATACTACTTGCCTTTTGGCCTCATACATTTCTTTCGGTTATTCTCCTTTAGACTAGGAAGATAGCTTTGCACTTTCTACCATGCCTTGGCAAATATTCATAGGGATGAACCTACCCAGCAGCCTAGGGAGTAGTTCCTCAATCCAGGTTTGCTCACCTTGTAATCCCACACACTGGGATCACCGTTGTTACTTATGGGCTTTTATATGCCCATCACTAGCCTTGCTAAAATCCCTCTTTGGCTTTGTCCAATTTGGGTAGATGGACATCTCTTTGTAAGCCACAAATTTTTCCATTCCAATTTGCCAGCTTACCTCGTCTACCCGTCCAACACTGCCTTGGCGTTTGCTAAGTTCCCTTGCCAAGGTTCCCGCCTATGGTACCAGCTCCTACTTGGTTTCAGCTACTCACTACACGAGCAATGGAGCGTTAGCCATCCATCAACGGATTCCCAAATCTCTCCCAATCCCCCTCCCCGGGTTAGACTGGACTTAAGGTTCGGCTACACTCCCCACAGGCACAAGCAGCCAAGCACACCAAGCCTCCAGGTTCCTAACACCTCTTGGTACCACAAGACTTGATCATGGGACCCTCTAAATCCCAAGTCTTGGGTGCAACACTTGCTTTGGGACGCCGGGGCAAAACACTGTGGCCTAACGACCTGGTATAGGTACCTCTACCCCCCCACTTCCATCCCGAAGGAAGGCCCAAGCCCCTGGCAAGGACCAATGAGCCGTATGGTACTCAAGTGGGGCACCACTCCACATGAGCCGAGAGCACCGCAATCAGTTTCCCTTTCGGGAGTGGGAGCTGCTCTTGAGCACTTCCTTGGATGGCCTCTCCGGCACCAACCAAGTCCATGCTCACTCCCACCCAAGGCCCCTCGGTCCCAGTCTCAACCTCAAGTCGGTTTGGAAGCCCAACTGGAGAGTCCCTTCAAAACTGGTTCCTGGACCTCACTATCCCTACTATACTTTTGGAACCCCCTGCAGCCCCCCCCCCCCTGGGAGACGCACGCTTTGGGCTTTCACCCCTTGACCCGTATTAGTATTTGGACTTAGTCTCTGGCTCGATCTCGGACCCGATTTCGGATCTGACTTCAGATTCGGTCTCGGACTTGATCTCGGACTCGATCTCGGACCCGATCTCGGACCCAACCTCGGACTCGACCTCGGACTCGGTCTCGGACCCGATTTCTGATCTCGGACTCCGTCTCGAACTCGGTCTCGAACTCGGTCCTTGAGTCGGCCTCGGACTCGATTTCGGACTCTATCTCGAACTCGGTCTCAGAGTTGGTCTTGGACTCGATCTTCGACTTGGTCCCATCCGATGAACTCTTTGTCATTTTGGTCATGCTTTTGGTGTTCCTTTAGCCTACGACACCTCGGCGAGTTGATTCCTTACAACTCCACCACCCATAGAAGAATTTCGATGCCCACATTGAATGTTTCTCTTTTTGATCCTACGACTTGTTGACTATGTCTCCGGGGGCATCCCCCCACTTAGCGGTGTGCCTAAGTTAGCCTCCCCGGCCAAGAGCCCATGACAACGGAATATAGGTGTCCCTATATTCCTCACCTCACCATGCCCTAGTATGGGGTCGGGACTTGAACCCAGCCTTGCTTTACTAGGGGGTTGGGACTCGAACCCAACCTTCGTAGAATACGTCTACGGATTCGACATCCCCGCAGGGAGTCGGGCGTAGCTCCCTACGCCTGGTCGACCTAGCTAACCCATGCTAATTAGCTTACCTTCGGCGCGCCTTCGGGTCCCAACATATGCTATTGCTCATTAAACTTTGCATAAGTACATAGAGTTCTGCCTTGCAAAAATTCCTTCACTAGATTTCGCGCATTCGCTAGGTTCTCCTCCGGTTCCCATGTTGCTTCGTAGTGTGGAAATCCTTTTCACTTCACATGGAACTCTCTCATCTCGCATCCTTGTTGCTTGCTCTTGCGCGCATTGAGGATGGCCTCGACTTCGTATTCCTCTTCCCTTTGGATAACCTCAGGTAAAGGTCTTATTTGGTCCTTGCGAAGCGGATCCTCAAGATATGGCTTGAGTAAGTTCACGTGGAACACGGGATGCATATTCCCCATCTCTCGAGGAAGTCGGAGTCGGTAAGCCACTTTACCGATTCGAGCCTCAATCTCGTAAGGCCCTGCGAACCTGCTTAAGGAACTCAAGATCAATTCATTTACAGGAATACATGTATTTTTACCTTTGGGTCAACTTCCGGCTGATCCCACTTGGTAGCCTGAGGTTCTTGGTGTTCAGCCACACCTTCTCCCCAGCTTGGAACTCTACATCCTGGCGCTTTTGGTTCGCGTACTTAGTTTGCCTTTGTTGAGCTCGTTCCAAGGAATCCCTCATTAGATTCCAAATCTTGAGTCTTTCCGCCGTGAATGCCTCCACTGCAGGTAACTCTCCATGATACTCGGCCATGCCGAGTTCCACAGGACCTTCAATAGCTCACCCATTGATGACTTCCCATGGACTCACCCCGATGCTCGAATGTGGTGAGTTGTTATAACACATTTCCACAAGTCCTAAATGACTTACCCAATCGGTTTGGTCTCCCGAGACATAGCATCGCAAATAATCCTCCAGCTGCCTATTCACCCTTTCGGTTTGTCCGTCCGTCAAGAAGTGTTAGTGCCACCAAACTTGACTTAATACCCCATACCTGTCTGTGGGTGATAGGCTGTGCTGAATTTCAACTTGGTGCGATACTGTTCCAGGAGAGTCCTCCAGAACCTACTAGTGAAGATCTTATCTCGATCTGAGATGATCTCTTCCGGCCTTCCCCACACTCGAACCACTTGTTTGAAGAACAGCTTCGCCACACCTTCCGCATCCACTTCGGTTGTGGTGGGTATGAAATGTGCCATTTTCGAAAATCGGTCCACCACCACGAATATCGCATCAAACCCCTCGCTTGGGGGGAGTCCCGTGATGAAGTCCATCGTAAGACATTTCCACGGACGATCTGGAATTGGGATGCTTTGCAACAAGCCCCCACTAGCCTTAGTCACGGCTTTGACCTGTTGACATGTTGGACATGTCTTTACATAGTCTTGGACGTCCTTAGCCATATCTGGCTAATGGTACTTCCTCTTGAGTAAGCCCATCGTTTTGGGCACTCCGCCGTGTCCCGCAAGAGGTCCGTCATGACACTCTTCTAAGGCTACCCTCCTTAGTTCCCCTTCTGGAACATACACCCTCGTTTGCTTATAATATATGAGTCCGTTGCGTTCCGCATAGCCCGTTTTCTCTTTCGTTGGCAACTCACCTCTTTGGTGAGCTTCCCGTGCCTCTAGATTCCTCAGCAACACTTCTTGTGCTAGACCATTGTTCTCGTATGCGGTTCGTACATCGTCCCAAAAGGTTGCTGTTGCGCTGGATATCGCCAACTTCAAGCTCGCTTTTCGACTTAGCGCATCCGCCACGATGTTGCTCTTCCCAGGCTTGTACAGAATCTCGCAATCAAACTCGGCCAAAGCATTGGCCCACCGACCTTGTTTTCCCCTCAGGTCGGGCTGTGACAAAAAGTGTTTCGTTGCCACATTGTCCGTGTAAACCTTGAAGTGTCTCCCAAGGTAGTGTTGCCACTCCTTGAGCGCCTTGACCACCGCAAACAATTCCTTCTCATGAGCAGGCCACTTCCGTTGAGCCTTGTCCAACTTCTTCGAGAAGAACGCTACTGGATGGTTGTCTTACTTCAAAACTGCGCCCAACGCAAAGTCTGAAGCATTAGTTTCTACCTCAAAGTCTTTACCAAAGTCTGGTAACGCCAACATGGGAGCCTTCCTCAACTTCCCCTTGAGGTGGACGAATGCCGCCTCGCATTCTGCTGTCCATACCATCTTCCCTTTTCCCATTTGGTCTGTCAAGGGCAGGGCTATTCTCGAATAGTGTCTGATAAATTTTCGATAGTAGTTGCATAGCCCTAAGAATGCCCTTAACTCGTGTACATTCGATGGTCACTCGCAATCCTGGATCGCTTGGACCTTCTCAAGGTCCACCTTGAGCTCGTCCTTGCCCACCACATGCTCGAGAAACTTTACCTCTTGTTAAGCAAAGTCACATTTGCTCTCTTTAGCATATAGCTGGTGTTCCCTTAGTTTCTCAAACACCTTCGTCAAGTGTCTGGCATACTCCTCTAGCGTTTCGCTATAGATCAGGATGTCGTCAATATAGACGACCACAAAGTGATCTGGATAGGGTACAAAGATATGGTTCATCAACGTCGAAAACGTTGCCGACGCATTGCATAGCCCGAAGGGCATCACTAGAAACTCGAAGCTCCCATACCTCGTTTGACAGGTGGTCTTCTCGACATCATCCTCTGCTACCCTGATCTGGTAGTATCCTGACCTTAGGTCAATCCTCGAGAAGTATTTTGCCTTTCCCAACCTATCGAACAGGTCCTCAATCCTTGGCAAAGGGTACTTGTTCTTCTTTGTATACTTGTTGAGCAACCGGTAGTCTATGCACATGCGCATAGATCCATCTTTCTTTTTCACAAATAGCACCGGCGCCCCATACGGCGACTTGCTCAACCTAGCATACCCTTTGTCCACCAACTCCTCTAGTTGGCGCTTGAGCTTCGCGAGTTCTTTTTCGTTCAAACGATAGGGGGGGCGAACCATCGCCTTAGCACCCTCGACCAGCTCAATCTTATGTTCTATCGGTCGTGCGGGGGGCAACCCCGCCGGTAGCTCCTCCGGCATGGTATCCTGGAATTGATCCAACACCCGCTAGACCACTAAAGGTACTTCTTCCGTTCCAGTCTTTTTGTCACTTCTCACCGAGAGTAAGCACAAAAATGCAGCCTTGGTCCCTTTAGTGAGTTGTCCTCTCGTGGACACCAGGTTCAGGCACAAATCTTTGGCCTTGCATTGCCCTACCTTTAGATCCTGGGCCTCCACCCTGGATCTTCTCCCTTGGGCATTCGCCAGTACCACAAGGTTCTTACCTTGTCCATGTAGGGCTACCACAAACCGATTGAACCAGTCCATCCCGAAGATCACGTCAAATCCCGTCATGTCCAACACGGTGAAGTCCATGTCTACTTTCCAAGTCCCTACTTCGACTCTCGCTTGTCGAAGTACCTCATCGGTGCTTTGGCTACCTTGAACAAACTCTATAGTCCTTGGTTCGCCTAGCCACTGCACCGTTAGTCCGGCTTGCCGGACTATGTCTGCAGCCACAAAATTATCCGAAGCACCCGTGTCAATAAGGATCTTAACAAAGCTACCTCCGAGCTTCCCTCGGAGGGCTAGTAGATGTCGTGAACGACTCTCTACCAAAGTTGCTCGTGTAATGAGCAATTTTGAGTTAGGGACTGGATCACATACCTCTGTTTGGACTTCACCCGACTTGATGGCCATATTGGCTCTGGCCTTCTTCGGGTAGGGACATTCCCTCGAAAAGTGTCCCGCTTCACCGCAATTGTAGCATACGTTGTTTCCCACGCTGCTATACGACTTGACCTTCTTATCCGTGGGTTTGTCTCTTTTTGCTTGACTCCCCCACATACTTGCTCACTGACCACCGGATTTGCCTTTCCGGAACCCCGAGGACTCATTCTTAGAGAAACTCTTCTTGAATTTCCCTCTGCTATAAGTTCCCCTTGGTTTGGCCCCTTTGCTAAATGTGGATCCCGACCCCGTCGTGTTCCCCTTTCGCAAGTTATCGTTGAAATGCACCTTGATGGCCGCATCCAACGCTTCCTTGTAGTTGGTCGGGTTCCAGCGCATCACCTCACCGCGAGCCCAGGTTTGCAAACCCGATATGAAGGCATGGAACGCATCCATATCCCCCATGTCCGTGACAAGTATCCTCTTTGCCATGAACCCATTCACATATTCTTGGATGGTTCCAGTCTGCTTCAGCCTACTCAGCTCATCTCTCATATGCAAAGTGGCATTCGGAGGAACGTATGTTGCGCGGATTCTCGCCTTCATCATGTCCCAAGTGGCCACCGGTCCTTCGTTGGCCTCCGTCGTTCTCCACCAAGACTTGGCATTATCTGCCAAGTATGGTTTTGCACATGGGACCTTCTCTGAGCTCGGTAACCGCAACGCTCGGAAGTAGTCCTCCATATCGTAAAACCAATCCTCCACCACCTTATAGTCGTTCACTCCCTTGAAGACCGGTGGGGGCTTTGGTTTGTACTTGGGAACTGCCTGAGGGGCTGATCCCACTTCGGTCTATTCGACCTTGTCTGGTTTTGCCTCAGTCCCTGCCGAAGGGTCCGCACCTTCTACGCTGCCAGCATCTGCAGTCTTTCGCCTTTTTTTTCGCTTCTCGTCACGCTTTAGCTTGCGTACGAGAGTCTCCAGCAGGGCATTGGTCTGCGCTAATTGTCCTTCTAGAACATCCAATCAAGCCTTGGACGACCGAACCTCGCCACCGGACTCCTGTTTGGAAGTTTCCTCACTGGAGTCCTCCTCATGCAAGGATTCCTCATCCATAGCCTCTTGTTCGACTGGAGGCTCCAGCTCTGGCGGAGGTTCCGTCTCCACCTGGGTTCGCTTACGCCCTGCCTTTGCCATCTCCCAGCAATCCGCCTCTATCCTTCGCTAGAACTGAGGAAAAGGCTCCGATACCAAACTGTAAGCCACAAATTTTTCCATTCCAATTTGCCAGCTTACCTCATCTACCCGTCCAACACTGCCTTGGCGTTTGCTAAGTTCCCTCGCCAAGGTTCCCGCCTATGGTACCAGCTCCTACTTAGTTTCAGCTACTCACTGCACAAGCAACGGAGCGTTAGCCATCCATCCACGGATTCCCAAATCTCTCCCAATCCCCCTCCCCGGGTTAGACTGGACTTAAGGTTCGGCTACACTCCCTGCAGGCACAAGCAGCCAAGCACACCAAGCCTCCAGGTTCCTAACACCTCTTGGTACCACAAGACTTGATCATGGGACCCTCTAAATCCCAAGTCTTGGGTGCAACACTTGCTTCGGGATGCCGGGGCGAAACACTGTGGCCTAACGACCCAGTATGGGTACCTCTACCCCCCTCCCCACTTCCATCCCGAAAGAAGGCCCAAGCCCCTAGGAAGGGCGAAAACCAATGAGCCGCATGGTACTCAAGTGGGGCACCACTCCACATGAGCCGGGAGCACCGCAATCAGTTTCCCTTTCGGGAGTGGGAGTTGCTCTTGAGCACTTCCTTGGATGGCCCCTCCGGCACCAACCAAGTCCATGCTCACTCCCCCCAAGGCCCCTTTGTCCCAGTCTCAACCTCAAGTCAGTTTGGAAGCCCCACGGGAGAGTCCCTTCAAAACTGGTTCTTAGACCTCACTATCCCTACTATACTTTTGGAACACCCCTGCAGCCCCCCCCCCCTGGGG